>NW_024096938.1:537500-730465 GCF_016545835.1 Crotalus tigris | reverse complement strand
AAGTTGGAATTAAGATTGCCGGGAGAAATATCAACAACCTAAGATATGCAGATGATTCCACTCTAATGGCAGAAAGTGAAGAAGAACTAAAGAGCCTCTTGATGCGGATGAAGAAGGAGAGTGCAAAAGTTGGCTTGAAACTCAACATTAAGAAAACCAAGATCATGGCATCTGACCCTCTCAATTTCTGGCAAATGGATGGGGAAGAAATGGAGGTAATGACAGATTTTATCTTCCTGGGCTCCAAGATCGCCGCAGATGGGGACTGCAGTCAAGAAATTAAAAGATACTTGCTCCTGGGGAGGAAAGCTATGGCAAATCTAGACAGCATACTTAAAAGTAGAGACATCACTCTGCCAACAAAAGTGTGTATAGTCAAGGCCATGGTTTTCCCAATTTACAATGTATGGCTGTGAACGTTGGAGCATAGGAAAGGCTGAGCGCCAAAGAATTGAGGCCTTTGAACTCTGGTGCTGGAGAAGACTCCTGCGAGTCCCTTGGACTGCAAGGCTTTCAAACTGGTCAGTCCTAGAAGAGATCAACCTTGACTGCTCTTTAGAAGGCCAGATCCTGAAGTTGAAACTCAAGTACTTTGGCCACCTAATGAGAAAGAAGGACTCACTGGAGAAGGGCCTAATGCTGGGAAAGATTGAGGGCAATAGAAGAACGGGATGACAGAGAATGAGGTGGCTGGATGGAGTCACTGAGGCAGTAGGCGGGAGCTTAAATGGACTCCAGAAGATGGTAGAGGACAGAAAGGCCAGGAGGAACGTTGTCCATGGGATCGTGACGGGTCGGACACGACTTCGCAACTAACAACAGCAACATGAGCATATGCAGAGTTCTTAGAGGGCTTTTTTTCTTAGGTTTTATGCTGAGCCTTACCAAATCCCATATCATATCATAAAATAACGTGCAATTTCTTTCTTAGAGCAGCAACACACAAAGACATTTCATTCTTTACAACTGGAAAAGTCTCTGGTGGTAAAAACTCAGATTGATAGTTCCTTTTCTGACTCCTGATACATCAGTCCAGATACTCTGTGCATTTCCTGAAGTCAGCTGCAGTTCATCAATTTTAATTAAATTTGGCCTTAAAAAGGGGACTCAGACTCTCCTCCTGACTTTTGTACTTCAGGAATTCTAAAGAAAATAAAATCTTTTTGGGGTGCTCAGTATAACTGCTGCTCCATGGCTGGAGGCAAGAAAGAGGGGAGGGACAGAGGCTAAGAGAGGATCTAAGAGGATTTCATCAGGATCTGGCAGCTCTTGTGAGGGGATTCTGGAGTTTCCTTTACGTCCCCTGAAGCCAGTTCTATGGTCTGGTCCCTTCACCAACCTCAAACACTGGAAAAACCAATGGCTTAAAGCTCAAGTATGCTCACAACTGCACACAGCTGGGGTGAGATTTCCCTCCCACAACCCTCCAGCCTGCCAAAGAGTCCAGCCTTTCCCTCCCTGCAGCCTCTCACCTTCCAGGGCTACATCCAGAGGCTCTTGCAGGCCGTTGTGCTCCACGTGGCATCGATAGCGGCCCCTCTCTTTCGGATCGATCTGGATGCTGAGTGTGGTGTGGAAGGTCCCATCTGCGTTGGGGGCCACGGAGCCATGGAGGGTGTCCGGCAGCCAGACCTCCCTGTCCCTCGTCCAGGAGGCCTCGATCTCCCTGGGGTAGAAGCCATCCAGGCGGCAGATGTGCGTCTCCATCCCATCCTCCGGCTTGCTGCTCATCGTCACCACTGGTGGCTCTGCAGAAATGGAACCCCCAGAATTAACTCTGAGCCCCTCCAGAGCCTGGAAGGTGAGTGGGAAATTTGGATGGGCAGGAAAGTCTCCCACTACTTCCCACTCCACTCCTCCAGCGTCTCCAAGAGTTTTAGGAAATTGAGGGTGCAAGGAAATTCCTCTCTGGCTGCTTTGAACTCTGAGTGATTTTGGGTTGCTCCCTTTAGGGGAGGGAAATTGGAGAGAGATAGAGAGATGGAGATAGAGATATAGCTAGAGAGACAGAGAGAGAAAGAGAGAGAGAGAGAGAGAGAGAGAGAGGGAGGGAGGGAGATAGAAAGAGAGAGAGAGAAAGAGAGGGAGGGAGGGAGATAGAAAGAGAGAGAGAGAGAGGGAGGGAGGGAGGGAGGGAGAGAGAGAGAGGGGGGGAGGGAGGGAGGGAGGGAGGGAGAGAGAGAGAGAGAGAGAGATGAAGGAAAGCTACCTGATATCAACCTAAGCAAGTTGTGCTTCCTTTTTCTGGTTATTTGGCTATAACTTTTCATAGAATACAGTACAGATAATTGAACAAACCTTGTTGCATTACATTCTTGATTATCTTTCCATTGATATATAATTTTATGGTACTACTCCAAAAAAAAGTGGTATTATTAGCCATCAAACCTCAAAATACACTTTTCCCAAAAGCTTTCCACAATTTTGCTCACTACTGTAATGGGGGGAAATTAAGGGAGCCCCTCACACTAATGGGGATTTCACCGAAGAAACCCAAATGCCCTTGTTGCCTCACTGTGGGCAATGAAAAGGACACCCCCAAGTGCTTCTCCTGCCTGATCCACCCAGACACCCACCAGGCAGAGGCTACGGTACCTGGTCCATGGAATGGGGGCCTGGCAAGGGGAACCAATCAGGGCTTCCCGCGTCAGGGGGAGGGGCTGGAAGGGGAGGGGGAGGATTCCCTCCTGGGCAGCCAGACGGCAGACCAGGAACCCAAAGGGGTTGAATGTGGACAAGAAATCCAGCCATAAAGGAGGAAAGTCCAGCCTGGATCCAGAGGCTCACCTGTCCTCAGCAGCGTCTCCTTCCCGTAGGGCAGGTACTTCTTTATCCAGTCAATGCATTCCTCCTCCAGGTAGGACTTAAACCTTTGATTGTATCCTGGAATAGCGTCCCATTTCCTCTGGGTGATCTGGGCCTGGGGGACGGGAGCCACCCAGGTGAGGGTCTCCTTGTCGAAGGTGATGAAGGTCCTCCCATCATAGCCAAACTGCATAAACCCTCCTTTGCTCTCTTCTCCCTGCAGCTCACAGCCATACATCCACTGCCATGTGTGAAGGCCTGAAATAGAAACAAGATGATGGTTTCAGGAGTCCTCAAAATAGGCACAGACCCCCTTCCCTGCAGGGATTTTGACACAGGCACTGACACCCCCCTTTCCTCCCTAGCATTCAAGGGAAAGAAAGCCCCCATCCCTTCCTGCCCTTCTCCCCTCCCTCGACCTGCCTCCCTCCATTCCCCCCCCCCAGGATGGAGCCCCTGAACCTCCCCAGGAAAAGGGAAGCTGGAAAAGCCAGCGGAGGATCCCGAGGGAGACCGAGAAAAGGAGCAGCAGAAACGGACTGACAGAGCCTCCTCCATCTTTCCTTCTGCAGTTCCTCTCTTGGGGAGACTCTTGGGGGGAAAGGAAGGGATCCCACAGAGGGAACATTTGCATGAATCTGCAGTTCCAAAGAGGGACTGAGAATCTCCTGGCCTCAGAGAGGATCTGGTGGATCTGCAAAGAAGCTTGCAAGGATCCCCGTGACCATAAATCTTGATCTATGTTCACAAATATCACCAGGTCACAAGGGCTGGTTCCCATCTTGGGCTAACCAGAAACAAACCATGGCTTTGTACATTGTGGGAATGAAGCCCTGAAGGGCCACAGAGAAATATTTTCCTCAGCAACAGCAGCAAGTGGCCCAATCTGATCTGCACCCCCAAAGGGTTGTTGACCTTTGAAATGAAGTTTGAAGTTTACAGTCTTTGCAAAGAGTCCTGGAGAAAATATTTTGACTTTAAGTGACCAGATTCTGGGATTTAAAAGAAAACGGAAGGTTTGAAAAAAAAAACCAAAAGTAAATGTAGAAATGTTTCTACTTCTGCTTGGGCTTGAGAGTGAGGAAGGATGCCAGAAACTCTCAAATCTGAGGGAAAATCACTTGTAAGTACAGTTGAACTAAACTGAGCGGTCCTTTCCCTCCCTTTCCACTCCCATGAGTGATCGGGTGAGGGGATCCTTTCTCTAAAGCTTCTGCTCAGCCTGAGACCTTCCCTTTGGAGGGAGAGGGAGATCCTCCTGAGCTGAGTCTGATCCTGCCCTCCAGAGGAGATTCCCTGATCTGCCCAGTGGGGAAAAAAAAGATTCTGGATTTCTGCCCAAGAAGAATCTCCTGCCATTCACAGGAAGGCAGTGAAAATCTGGCTGCAGTTTTCACCTTCTGAGAACCAGCTCTGTCTTATTTCAGAAGCATCAAAAGCTAAGACAGAAACCGTCTTATTTCAGTTGAAGATGAAATCTATTTGTGTTCATTGCACGTTTGGCACAGAATTTAATATTTGTGCTGCAAAAAAAAAAGCACAGGGATCAGACTGAAAAGGCAAGTTTTTATTCTTAGTGTAAGAAGGCTGTTAATGCATCTCTACAGGTCTACGAAGGAAACAATTCTGCCCCATCTCTGAGCCTGGATGTTCAGGGGTTCCCCGAGGCCTGAAAAATAGTTCAAGGGTTCCTCCAGGGTCAGAAGGTTAAGAAAGGCTGCTTTAGGGAGGCTAAAATATATTTATATTTGTAATTGCTGTGAAGAATATCTGAAGTCACTTTTTATGTCCTTTTTCTTTGCTTTCTTCAACTTGTTTTCTTTTCTTATATAGTTTTTGATTTTTCTTTGATTTCTTTCTTTTATCTCCTTTACTTTAAATAACTTTCTACTAGTTTTTATCTTTTTGGTGAAAAGTTTTAATAAATATTATATAAAAAAAACAAAAATGCCACCAGTATGTCAGGGATCATTAAAATGGTTCTGAAAACACGGAGGCTAATGTCACAAAGCCTTTGCGTAAATCAAGGGTGGGACCACATCTGGAATATTGTGGGCAGTTCTGGTCACCAGACCTCCAAAAAGGGCAGGAGGGAGGTGGGGAAGGTCCAGAGGAGGCGACCCAGAGGATGGAGGGGTGGAAGCAGCCTCCCTTGGAGGAAAGGTTGGGACATTTGGGGCTGTTTGGCCTGGAAAGAGGCTCCCCTCCACTCTGGCCGCTCTCCTTCCCCCTTTCTCCACCAGGGGGAGCCCTCTGGGTCCAGCTCTGCTCCCCTGAGAGGCCAGCCGGGGGCCTGGAGGGATCTGGGGGGATCCTGGGGGATCAGGGGCAGAACAGGGAAATCTCTGGGGTGTCTGCCTGGGGGGGGGGGGATGGGGAAGGAAAGGGCAGAAGAAGGGGGGCTGCCCCTCCTTGGGATGAAAGGAGGGAAAATGGCTGATGTTTGTGGAGAAAGTTTACCTCAGCCCAAAGCAGCCTCTGGTGACACAGATATTTGCTTGCAATCTCTCCCCTAAATCAGGTTCCTTGAAGGTGAATCTTCTCCCCCAAAGATGGCAGAAAGGTGGGGGGGCTGCTGAAGAAGGCCTCCCCCCTCCAGGGCAGCCCCACCAAGAGGGCAGCGCAGGAGTCCAGCCGGAGGGACCAAGGATGGGAAGCCATCAGCGCTCTGAGCGACTCAGGAAGGGCCCCAAATGGGGGTTTCTTTCTTCTCTGTCCTTTTTCCCCTCAAGGTTGGGAGGATCCTGGAAGTGATCCTGTGCCCCCCCAGAGCCCCCCCATTTGGCCCCCTGGCCTCTCCTTCCACCTGGAGGATGAGAAGAAGCTCCAGCCACCTCCAAAAAGAGATGAAAGAGAGGGATCTAGTCAGCCCAGATGGATCTGCAGTTGATTCCTCATTTCTCTAACAGACAGAAAAACAGACAGAAAAACAAGGACCTGCTTCCCCCAGGATCTCCTTAGGATCCACCTGCTTCTTTTCCGGGAGGGTAGGGACCTGGGATCCCCTCCCTCCCCCACAGCAGGGGGTCCACCAAGCCCGGGACCCTCTGACTTTCATGGGGGGAGGGGAGATTTTGGTTTCTTTTAACTCAGTTTATATCCAGATCCTCATCCTATCAATATACAGGGAGAGAGAGGGAAAACTTTAAAAAAATATTTTTATTAACTGCAACTGGCAGAAAACATCAGCTATGGAGGCAATGACAAGTTATACTGATTTTAAAAAAAAGAATAAACATACTAAAAAGTTTTTTTTATAACATAGGGAGGCAGCCTTTCCCTTTGAAGGGACCCTATCCCTTTCTCCCCCCCTTTCTGTTCCTGGGGAGGGGATTATGGGGCAGAAGGAGCCACCCGACCCATCACTCACCTTCGCTCTGATTGTAGCGAAACCTCAGAGTCTCCAGGTTTCCTCTGAAATCCTCGTCCTGGCCACGTAATACCTGGGTGTATCTGTCCCAATATTGGGGGTCCTCCTTCCCCACTTTCTCCATCCAGGAGACTCGAGGCTGGAACTTCCTGCTATGGCTGTCATAATAAGTGAATAATTCATCATCCACGTAGCCCAGACACACAAAGTGGGGCTGCCCCTGACTGGGCTCCGAGATGGAGGTGTAGAAATACTTCATGGAGTGCGAAGAGGCACCTGGAAGGGACCCAGAGGGGCAGAGTTAGGGGGCTCCAGTCAAGGACCCTCATCCTATGGAGGCTCCAATCTGAAGCTCTGGGGGGAAAGAAGAAGAAGAAGAAGGAGAAGGAGAAGAAGAAGAAGAAGAAGGAAGAGGAGGAGGAGGAAGAGGAAGAAGAAGAGGAAGAAGAAGAAGAAGAGGAGGGGGAAGAAGAAGAGGAGGAGGAGGAGTGCTGGGGGGGGAGGAGAAAGGGGAAAGGAAGGGGGAGAGGATGGAAGGGGAGGCAGGAGGTGGAAGGAGGGAGCGACTGAGAGGGAAAGAAGCAGTTTCTGGAGGGCCTGAAGGGTTGGAGGGCAGGGAAGGTGGGGTGAGAGAGAGGAGGGGAAGGTCGGGTCCCCCAAACTTTACCTGCCCCAATTGCACTCTCCCCCCTTCCAGCAAGGCCTTCCACAAAGCTTGGGAGGGGGTTGATCATGGCTACCCAACTCTTCACATGATCAATGACTCTCAACAGAAAGGCCTAAATTAGAGACTCAGCCACTTGGACTTCAACTCCCAGAATTCCCCTCACCCGGAAGAAACCCATGGGGCCTCTCCACCCTGGCCCCACCCACTGCCCCCACTGAGCCTGCTTGGGAGTTCAACTCTCATGTTTGGGGGGGGCTCTCAGCTGGGGTCCTCTCCCCAAACTCAGCCTCTGTATGGAGGGTCCTGTCACTTTTAAAGCCCCTCTAGGGAACCAAAGATAAACATACAACATATTTCAGTTTCCTTCATGCAAACTCCCAACTGAGGAGCATCAAAGTTTCTTCAGCCCTTCCTTGGATTGGAGGACAGACTAAAGTCACAAGACATAAACTATGCTAAACTTGACTAAAAATGACAAAAGAAAATCACATTAAATCATTGTTTAGTTTTCATTTGTCAAAACACAAACACGGAAGAGACTCTGAGGCTGCCCAGTGAAGAGAAGAACATCAGCTTGTAAGTGGATTAAAGGAATTAAAAGAAAGTAAAATGAATAAAAGGCTGCTGGGAAATCGATTCAGCTGATGGAAACCCCCAAGGCCCCTTCTGGGTCTCCGTTCTGAAAGCTCCTCAGGTCAGAAATTCTTCCGGGGCACCAAAGAGCTTAAAGATCATTTTCAGGATCCTTCACGGGATTTATTTGGGCAGAACCTGGGTCTGCATGGGAAAGGGCAGCACCTCCAAAGCCCCCCAGAGAAATAAATACTGGCAGTACTCAACTTACGACCATAATTAAGCCCACATTTTTGCTGCTAAGTGAGACATTTGTTAAGTGAATTTTGCTCCATTTTACAATTTTGTTTTGTCACAGTTGTTAAGTGAATCGTTGCAGTTGTTAAATTAATAACCCCGTTGTTAAGTGACTCTGGCTTCTCCATTGACTTTGCTTGTCAGAAGGTCACAAAATGGGATCACTGCAACTATCCTAAATATGAACCAGTGGCCAAGCATCCAAATCCTGGTCACGTGACCATGAAGATGCTAAAATGGTCATAAGTGTGAAAAATGGTGATAAGTCACTTTTTTCAATAATGTTGTAACTTTGAACGGTTACTAAATGGACTGTTGTTAAGTCGAGGACTACCTGTAGTCCCACTGCCCAGTCCCTCCAGTATGGTCTCCCAGTCCTTCCCAGTCTCCCAAGGCAAAGGCCTCGGCCTCCTTCTTCCTACTCCTCCCCACAATCCCAGCGGCTTCTCAGAGCTTTTGGGGAGAGGGATCCCCAGATCCACTTCCTGCTCTGGGGAGATTTCAAATGGATCAGAGCTTTTCTCCAACAGAAGGAGGGGGGATCGGACCCTCCGTGATCCAGAACCCACTTCTTCCCCTCGTGGGGCTGAGCAGTGAGGGAGTCTGAAGTCTGCCTGAGAGGAGAAACGTGTGAACGTAACGCAGGTTGGGCGTCCTCACAATCACGAATCCTCCTCAGGTCAGGAAGGGCCGGTCAGTCTGGGCCTGTCTGTGTCCAAGCAAGGCCTTCATTCCAGGCTCTCCACCCAGAGGGGCTTCTCTCCTCCGGCCTCCAGCCCAGCCTCTCTGACCCTTCAGATCCTGAGAGTTTGGGAAATGCCTTTGGAAAAGCTGCTGCATTGAGAGTTTCTCTGAGGAGCAACTGGGGACACCCCAAGACCTCCCATCTGGTTACTGAGGAATAAGAGTAAACTTTAAATATTTCTGATTCTGCAAATTCTCCCCTGCTGGGGGCTCCTGAAATGGGAGGAGGAGGATTTTGGGTGGAAAAATTCCTGCCTGTCCTAGAAAACAGCTCTGGGGATATTGGGTTTGGGACGGGGTGGGGGTGGGGATCCAGTGGAAAGTGACAATCAATCAATCAATCAATCAATCAGGGGGGATCTTTGGGAAGACAATCCAAGGAGGGCTTCTTCTCTCCAGACTCTTCTCCTGCTGCATTCCCAGGACAGCCTTAACCCGATCCCTCCAGGGCTCCAGCCTCCTTGTCTGCCAATACGCGGAAGCGAGTCGAGAACCGAGCCGGCTCCTCCCAGCACCAGAAGCCACAAAGAGCCACCCAGCCCCGCCAAAGGCAGGAAAGAGGAGCCGGGCGGAGGGGTTCTGCGAAGGCAGCCAGGGAGTTTGGGAACTGACCTGATCACGTGTAAACGCCGCTTTCCCACAACCTCCACTTTGGGGGAGGGAAAGAACTGCGCTCGGGGGCGCCCAGGTAGACTTGACTGACCTCTGGAGGGCCCCCCCCCTTGTCCCGTTCCCAGAGGGGCTCTCCGGGGGGGGGAGAGAGAGGTCCCTTCTGAGAGGGGCCAGAGGGAGAGCGGACTAGAGAGGGGACCGAATCGGGATTCTCTTCCTGGGAATAATCTTTGGGGGAGGCGAAAGACAGAGAGATTCCCTGGATGGATCCCCACTAGGAAATAAAGGGACTCACCGAGGCAGCTCTCCCACAGGGCGACTCCCACCAACACCAGGAGCGGCAGAGAGCGGAGCGCCATCCTGGCCGCGATCCTCCAACTGCGATCCGCTCTCCAGAAGTCGCAGGCAGAGAAAGACGCGCTCCGGGTGATCAACAACGCAACAAACCAGAGCAGAAGCGGGTGATTGGCCAAGCTCAGCCAGTAGAAAAAAGGTACTCCCGTGTCGTCATTGTTGCTAGGCAGACGTCCAGGCGCAACCGGCTGGACAGGCGGGAAAAGGAAAGCGAAAGTCCCGTCAGGAAATCCCCTTCCAGCCATTCCGCCTCTTGGGGGGAGGGACAGAAATGGGGGGGGGGCTGGAAAAGCGGGAGGGTTATCTGGGCCTGGGGGGAGGGGCGCAGGCGAGGGGGAGGGGAGACCCCGCAGAGACCCTGGCAGTGGAGGGGGGGGGGGAAAACAGGTGGAGCTGCCAAAAAAGCCAGTGCAGTTCTGAGCTGCGTCAACCGAGGGGCAACATCAAGAGAACGCGAGAAATGAGAATGTCGGTTTATCCTGCACTAGTGAGGCCACCCTTGGAATGCCGGGTCCGCTTCTGGTCCCCACGACTCAAAAAAGATGCTGGGAGCCCAGAAAGAGTCAGAGAGGAGCAACAAAGGCGATAAAGGAGGGTTAAAGGGTATGACGAACCGCTGGGAGAGCAAGGTATGCCAAGCCAATGGCACAGAATAATTTGGGTGTGTGATTGTCTGTCTGTGTGTGGTTGTGTAATAATAACTGCCTGTCTTTACTTGAGGGGCTGTCCCAGAGAAGAGGGGAGGGACTTCTTCCCCAAAGCCCCAGAGGGCAGGAGGGGAAATAAGGGGTGGGGGCTTGTTAAAGAGGGACCCAACCGAGAAGGAGAAATTTTCTAACAGTGAGAACAATTAATCAGTGGAATAATTTTCATCCTGGAATTGTGAGTGCTCCATCGCTGGAAGGTTTCAAAAACAGACTGGAGAACTGTTAGACTGGGATGGTATTAAATTTCCTGCCTGGATCCGAGGGTTGGACTAGAAGACCTCTGAGGTCCTTTCCAGTCCTGTGATTCTGTGTTTAGGTCATGACATCCCAAGTGATCTTCGCTCTGGAGAAAAACGCTCAAAGGCTCTCGTGGCATCTTCAAGGGAAAGATTTGTCTTTCTAGGGGAAAATGTCAGAGGTGTTTTCTTCTCTGGGGAAGCCACGAATCTTTAGGAAGCTTCAAAGTCTTTGGTTTTCCCCACAATAGACGTAAGATGGCTGCTCTCTCCCTTGGCGCTTCTTCTGGGGAATCCTTGGACTGAAAGAATACATCCTGGTTTCTTATTAGGATTGAACAAATTCAGCTGATTTCACATTTCCTATAATGAACAAAGTATGAGAAAAATTCAACGGTCTTTTCAAGGCTTGAATCATCTGCTTTCTTCTGCAGTCATCTTTCCTCTGAGCATGTATAGAGTGGAAATTTGGGCCCGTCTGTGGAAAAGAGGAGGGGATAACCTGATAGCTCAAGAACATAAAATATAAAACATAACAGAATATAAAATTTTGAAAATCTTTCAAATGGGAGAGTCTCAGCAAGGCGGGCCCTAAGAATTTCCGGAAACGCGGATGAGCTGGAGATTGGCGCCCCCTGCTGGTTGGCGGCTTTGCAGTGTCTCCTCTCAATTAGCAAAGTATCAATTCCTGTTTAAGCACCAAACCAGCCAGAAGTTAATCGAACTCTGTAGAATCAAGCCAACAATAGAACTGATTAAATTATTTCCCAGACTCATCTTTACTTTGTGGGCTTCCTTGCGAGACAAGTTGCATTTGATTACCAGTTTGCTTCTGGGTCCACTTAAAGGTGCTGTTTTTGACCTTTAAAGCCCTTTGTGGAATGAGACCCCCCTCTTCCCAATTACTTCCGCCCACCCCACCAGCTCTAGCAGAAGAGGTATGTTGTGGGTCTTGTCTGTTAAGGAGTAACATCTAGTGGGACCCGGGAGATGATCCTTTTCTGCAGTGACCTCCATCCTTGATATCCTTCCAGACATCTCTTAAAATATGGTTGGGTGAATAGACTTGGGGATCTCAAGGAACTGGTGAACTAGCAATGGGGCTGCATTCCTTATCACATCGAATCCTTTCTTCTTTCAATTAATAATGCTTCATTAAAAATTGCACAATCTTTTTGAAATATTAAAATAAGATTCATGTTTTAGCAGAGAAGATTCTCAAAATGAATATAAAAATTAAACTAGAGACATTTCTTTTAGGCTGAATGGAGAAAGAACTTGAAAAAAAATTTTTTTGTTGTTATCCATGTTCACAGCAGTGAGAATGGCCAGATCAAGTACTTTAGTCAAAGAAAAGAATACATCCGACTTTATTTCTACTTGGAAACTGCTTCTCAATTTTGTGGTTGAGGTAGAAAAATATGATACATTGACTTTGGGTTTTGTTGATTAGAAAAAGTTTCTACTCATAGAAATGGCTAGTGCATATTAAATATGCAAAAGTAAAAAAGTCGAGGCTGTAATATTTTTATTCAACTTTGTTGAAAAGAACACACAATTTTATTAACTGAGAGGTGATAAAGAAAGAACTGGCATTATTTTCATAGCCTGGGAGGGAATATTATATCCCGCTCCACATTTATCTTTTCAGCTAAGAAGCCACCAAGTGCTTCCACTTTCCTTCCAATTTCCAAAGACCACCGCTGATTAATAAGGGATGTAGTTGATTTTAAGATTATATTTTTCTTTTTTCTGAATTTTCACTTTGGAAGCAATGTAAACAGAGAACAATGGGAATGTGACAGGACTCAACATGCTGGATGTCCTTCTCCTTCCTGAAGTAGATGAGCTGCTGAAGCTGCACAATGCTTTCACGAACTGCTGACAACAGGCTGCAACATGTGCAACTTTGTGTTGCTCCTGGAGGCACTGAGGGACTGGCGATTTGTCAATTTCAGATGGGGGGGGGGAAGAAGCATCTGCCATGTTGAGTTGGATCCCATTGCCGATCATCCATCTGCCATTTTAAATAGACTCTAGACCAGACATGTCAAACATAAAACCGGGGGGCCAGATGCGGCCCGCAAAGTGGTTTCATGTGGCCCGCGAAGCCATCCTGGAAAGAGTGAGGGAACGGCCCCCTCTGCCTTGGCCTTGGCCCAGGCCAGCTGGGAGCCAATGTACAATTTTGTGGTGGCCATCTATGCTGAAACGCATTCAGTCTTAGCTCCATAAGCCCCCCCCCCAATGGCCTGAGAAGAACAGTGAGGCTCCTCCAGTGGACCATGCCTTGGCACTTGCCCCGGTCCCACCTCCTTCTGCCAGAGACCCTCAGATCTGTCCCACTCCTGCCCAGGCCCCCACAGGCACCCTTGACACAAACAATGTAGAGCTGGCCACGCCCACCCAGTAGGCCACACCCACTCCATCGACGGTCACCCAGTAGGCTACACCCACCCTGGCCACACCCACCCGGCCCCGAGGGCAACCGCAATGCTGATGCGGCCCTCAATGAAATTGAGTTTGACACCCCTACTCTAGGTAACCTTCCGCCATTTTAGGGACTGCAGGCAGCCCATTTTGTAACTGTGTGTCGTTTGTCAAAGAGAGGCTCTTTATTCAGGTACTGCTGTTGCCTCCCAGCTCAGACACCCCGACTTTGGCCTGAAGCTGGTAAGAACTTGAGACCTGAATTCGAGAGAGGCGCTTTTCCCTTTGCAAAGGGGCTTCTTTGCCCCCCCAAAATAGGAAACACCCAGTAATTCAGGCAAAGCAAAAAGTCTCCATTAAGGGCTGTGTGTGTGAAGGAGCAATCTGCCCAGAAAGTTGACACCACCTGTGCTATTTCTGTCCGGTCTCTCCAAGGCCTCTCCCTGGGGACAGCACAGCAAAGTTGCCTGGAATAGCTGTGCGGTGAAACAACTGAGGGTGTGGGGAAAGAAGGTGCGTATTTTTGTGTGGAAGTAAAGCAGTTAGAAAGGGAGTTTTTTCTCTAACCCTCACACGGAGGAATACAGGTGGGAGTAGCTGTGGAAAAGCTTGAGGACTCTGTCTGTGTGTGTGTCTGTGTGTGTAAGTGTTGTCAAGAGAACTGTGTTGTTGTTAGCTCTTACAGAATCACTGAGTTGGAAGGGGCTTTGGAGGTCTTCTAGACCAGAGGTTCCCAAACCCCTGTCCGTGACTGGCACTGGGCAGTGGCATGCCAGAAACCAGGCTGCAGAAACAAGCGAAACCCCATCCGGGGAATGCAAGCGGCACACAAAACAACACCTTCTCCGGTCCGTGGAAAAACCTCTCCCCACAAAACTGGTTCCTGGTGCCCAAAAGGTTGGGGGCCGCTGTTCTAGACAGCCCCCTGTTCGGGCAGAAAACCCTACACCATTTCTTTGGTGTCTTGAGTCCACCAAATTGGGTCTATACCAGTGGTTCTCAATGTTTGTGTGACGGCGACCCCCGTCACACAAGCGTTCTGCACATGCGCGGTGCCGCGCACATGGGGGTGGCCCCCCATGCACGGCGTGCATGCACGGCGCACATGCGCGGCAGCGCCCCCATGGCGGCGCACGTGCACGGCGCCGCCCCCATGGCGGATCGCTGCCTTTGGCGACCCCCGAAAAATGGTCGATCGACCCCAAATGGGGTCGCGACCCATAGGATGAGAACCGCTGGTCTATACTGTAGTTAAAAGAACCTGTGACATGGGCCCAGATCTTTTTACCGGTTACAGAAACAAATACATTCCATTGGTATATTTTGTGATAGGTCAAAAAGCAAGAGATCAAAGAATAAAAGAGATGGATTAAATGCGAAGCTTGAACAATAGGAAACAACGATTCTAGCTGGCATTCCACAAGTAGCAAACTCACGGCCTATAAACTCCCTCTCCCAGATAAATTTTTATATTGCTTAACACTTGCAAGTGTATCCAAGGTCTTCCAGAAGGTACTTTCTGTTGTGTAGTTGCTGAGAAAGCAAGTTCTCCCATACCAAAAGAAACGGCACGCTTCCTTAAAGTTAAAAAAAGAGAACCAGCCTCCCTTGTTAAAAGTGCAAATATCACCTTTTAAAAGGCTAACAATAAAGCTTAAAATCCCAGCCAGCCCTGGCTGTGGTTAGTTTTAATCCTATAGTATTAATGTTCAGGTCGCAGAGTTAGAAATGTCCCCAGGAATGTCAACCAAAGTGAAGCCTTGCCTTCGAAGTGTGTTTGTGTGTTTTAAAGAAGAGCATACAAAAGAGTTGTTTAGTTGGTCCAAGGTCCGGTTCAAGGTCATCAGCAGGTCCAAGGTTCAAGAATGAATTTCACATCCACCTGAGCTAAACCCTGTTTCCAGCAGAGAGAAGGAAGGCATCCCAGTCTCTTATAGAAGCTGCAGCCAACTGTCACTCATCGGGAGGTTTACCCTGTTGCTAGGCAATGACCAGTAGGACCCCTCTTCTGCCCTCCTTTTGACTGGCATCTTTTAGTTTCACTTCAGACTGGGCTGTTTGCGGTATCCTCTCTCTCCCTGGGGGCATCTGCCATGAGACCGGAGGGGTGGTGGTGACCCTCCCCTCCTTGAAATAAGGCCATCTTCTCAGGCCTCGGAAGTGGCCCCTACATTTTGGAAGACCCTCCAGCAGATCCCCCTCCTCCTCTCAGCCTCCCGGAAGGCCATCAAAACTTGGCTCTGTGCCCAGGCACTGAGTTCCAGGTGAGATGAACTTCTGGCTATCCTTGGGGCTCATTTTCTTTTGTTGATGTTTTTATTGTGTCATTTTATTTTATTTTTGCTGATGTTTTTATTGTGTCAGCCCAGGCCGCTTGTGTGAGCTGGCCAGTCAGAGGGGTCTAATAAATAAACACATTTCTAAAACTTTTGAATGAGTAGAAGACGCTCATTTTGACATCTCACAAAATGCTTTTAAAGCAGACGTGTCAATGTTTTCGCTGGCCTGGGCAGCGTTGAGCGAAAAGGAATTGTCTTGGGTCCCGTATAAAATATATCATATAGTTAATGTATATAAATAACAAACTTCCCTTTAAATATATTTTTATTATAATATCAAAAGTGTCGTGAGGTCACATTACTGGCTGTCCAGGGCTGAATGTAGTCTATGAGCCATGAATTGAGTCCACTTTTTAGGCTCTCAAAGATGGCAGCTCCTGAAGGCATCCGGGAAGCCCAAAAGGAATTGGGGGGGGGGAATCCCACTGCTTTCCACTCCTCCTCATCCAGAAAGCATCCACTATAATATCTCAGGGGCTGCCGCAAAGAAGAGGGAGTCAAGCTATTCTCCAAGGCGCCTGATGGCAGGACAAGAAGCAACGGATGGAAACTGATCCAGGAGAGAAGCAACCTGGAACTAAGGAGAAACTTCCTGACAGTTAGAACAATTAACCAGTGGAACAACCTGCCTCCAGAAGTGGTGAATGCTCCAACACTGGAAGTTTTTTAGAAGATACCATTTGTCCTAAATGGTATAGGGTTTTCTGCCTGAGCAGGGGGTTGGACTAGATGACCTCCAAGGTCCCTTCCAACTTTATTATTATTATTATCATCATCATCATCATCATCAACTGAGGCTCTCCCCCCTCTTGGGCCGGGGCATCCTGCTGGGCCCCTGAAGAGCCCGAGAGGACCTCTCAGAGGCAAGAGAAGCTGCCCTCCTGCAAGGGGACCAGGAGGGCTCCAGACGGTCCCTGAGCTCCCGTCTCCCAAAGGGCCCCTGGAGGAGGCCCAGAGACCAGCCACTCGGCCCTCAGCCTGAGGCAAAGGTGGATCTGAGGGAAAAACTGCCTCTGTTGCTGCCCCCACTGAGCCAAGACCAAGCGTCCATTTTGCGGAAGGTCAGCTGGTGATGCTGGAGAAAGATCCGGACCCAGGAGCAAAATGGCTGCCTCCTCCCCAAGGAGCATATAGGAGTCCCCTCCCCCCAGGTCTTGCTCCTTCCAGGTTTTGCCTTGGTTCCTCCCCTTCCTCCCACTCAAAATGAAATTGGTCTTTCTGAGCAAAATGAGAGTAAAATCCCTCCTATTTCCAATCTCTTCAAACAGGCAGCAACTCAGGTAAGAGGAAAACAAAACCATTTATTTTCAGCAAACAACTTTGACAAACTTACAATATAAGTGCAAATTATTAAAGGAGCCAGCAGCCCGGCTGTGGAATGGATCTCATGCTCTATTTTTCTAAAGCATGAAAATCCATAAATGACAATCTATAAAAAAAAATCAGTCTGAATGTTTCACTTGTTATACTGATTATCTGTCAAACTTTGAATGATCAAATATATGATCAATTAACTGTGCAATAATCAATTAAAAAATGCATCAACGATTTTAGTGACAAAAATCTCAGAATGCACACTTCTTCTTTTACTAATAGTTTCCTCGAAGATAACATTTAAATTTATAAAACTAAGGAAAAAAAGAAAGAAAAAGAAACCCCCATCTTTATCCCCAACAAGTATAATGAAAATTAACAACTTATAAATCTCTCTTAAAATAAAACCAAGAAACTGTTCATCCTCTCCCTCACCCCATTCCCTATAAACCCATCTCTGAAACCTCATCTCTAACCTCTAATCTCAATCCATTAAGATTAACCAGCAAAAGCCCGTGAAGGGTTATACAAAATACTTATTAAAACCCATTATCTACAAAAGCATTTAAAATCGTTTGATTCCACAATTAGTATCATACCGTCTTTTTCCGTCTCTAAGACGTACCCGTGTATAAGACGCTCTCCACGCCGATCAATCCACAAGTTCGGCCGGCAGAAGATCTTGCCCCCTCCCACTAGTGGGAAGCCCACAGGGGCTTTACACCTGCACCAGGCGGCATGGCAACCCACACAGGCACGACCTGGGCTGCGGAGGTTACCATTATTTTTCCGTGTATAAGACGCACCTGGTTTCTGAAGAGGGTGTTTGCAGGAAAAAAATAGAGTCTTATACACAGAAAAATACGGTATATTCTTTTCTCCTCCATTCCTCAATCATAATAAAGAAAGGTTACTGATTCTGTGATAAAAGCCGTGATGAAAGACCCCAAATATATCCTGATTCCAGAATGCTGGAAGGCCCTGAAGGGATCCTCCTGTCTAATCCAGAAGAAGGTTGATCCTCAATTCTTTCCTCCCTCCTAAGGCTGGGAGTGTCCATCGTGCTGCAAAGAAGAGAGGAAGAAGCATCCAAGAGTTCGTTATATCCAGACAGTCGGAGCCTGAGAGGTGCCAGAGGATAAGAGTTGGGGGGCAGGCAGACCCCTCCCCAGAGCCCTCATGCCTCTCCCCCAAATTCCTTCCCTTCCAGTGTTTGAGATGAATAGGAGAGAGAAGAGGGATTTCCCAAAATATCTCCACCATCAATTGGGGTCCTTGGACCTGAAGGCCTTCATCTCCCTCCCTCCCTCTCCCCCCATTCAGCCCCCACCAGTCTACTCACCTGCCAGGGGGCTGCTAAGCGGTCTGGTTGCTCCCTGCATGGGAGAGAAAGACACAGAGTGAATCTATTCCTTGCCCTGTCAGGAGGACAAATCTCTCTCTTCACCATTCAGCCTCTGCAGCTTCACAAAACTCTCAGAGGAGATCAGGCTTTTTATTCATTTACTGTATTATTAACCTTCTGTGTCACCCATCTCTCTCCAAGGTGACTCTAGGCAGCTTCCAGTAAAATTCAATAAAATGCCATGTAGAACATTTAGAACAATAAACTGAAAGACCAGATTCCCCCACCAGATCACGTTGCCATTGCTCTGACAAGAAGATCCTATCCGATGTGTGACCGCTGTCCTGAGCCAGGCCCAAGATGGGCCCAAGATCAGGCGATCCATCATGTCAGTCTCTCTATCTGTTTATCTGTCTATCATCTCTTTATCTATCTAATATTAAACTTCTATGACACCATCTCGTCAAGGGGACTCTAGACAGCTTACAATAAAATTCAATAAAAAGCTATGTAGAATATTTAAAACAATAAAAACCAGATCCCCCCACCAGATCACATTTCCGTTGCTCCAAGAAGATCCTATCTGGGGTGTGACCGCTGTCGTGAGCCAGGCCCTAGATGGTCTGGGAGAGGCCCATGGCAGCCGTGAACTCCTGGGCCCCTTCTGAGGCCAAACCCGGGGAGGGCAGATTGACATCTCCCAGGACCAGGAGCCTGGGGAACTCCCTGCCAACACTAAGATAGCCCCCAGCAGCTGAGGGGTGGGGTGGCCATGCAGCAGGGAGGCTGGTACAGCAGCCACAAGCCCAACTGATCCCATGAGCGCAGATTCAGAAACGGAGTCACAACCAGAAACGTGGGGATCAAGGCCCCCGAGTGCCCAGAGAAATTCTCACATTGCCCCCCCACCTGCTCTGCCCCGGGGGGGCAATGTGAGTTGGGGCCAAATCCTAAACCCCAATCTCTGAGAGGAGGAACACCCCCTCCACTTCCAGAATCAGCCAGGTCTCAGCTATGCCAGCAGAAGAGTCTCTAACCACTGGGGATCATGGGATCGCCGGTGATTCCCCCATTTCCCACCAAGGAATTGAGGGCTCTCTCTCCTCCAAAGGGGGCCAGGCTCCACCAGGCAGACTCTGCGCTGCCTTCCCTGCCTGAATCCCACAGGGAGAGTTTCCCTTCTCCGCCTCAGGAACAAACCAGGGCAAGGAAAGTGCATTTTGTGACCCCCCCCCCAAAGCCGGCTTTCATGCCTAAGGTGGGACTAGAACTCACCGTCTCCCAGTAAGTCTCCCTTGGTGCCCTCACCACTAAACCAAACTATTTTAATTATTTCACCAGAACCAGACACAGAGGGAACACAGGAAGAATGAATTAATGGGGGGAGGAGGGGAGGCTTTTAAAAACTGGGGGCCTCTCCCTCTTTCCCTCTCCCCCCACCCACCCAAAGTCTGGCAAAGGGACAGAATGGCTGAAGCAGCAGCAGCAGCAGCTCCCTCCGACTCACCCTGGCTGGATCTGCTGGATCCTTCCTCACTTGCTGGAAAAGAAAGAAAGAAAAAGAGAGTGAGGAAGTTCACTCTGTTGGCTGATAGGTGGAGAAACTCAGCTCTTTCTGACTCCAGCTCCCTCCCTCTCTCGCACACACACACAATCAAAGACAAACAAATACCTGGAGAGAGTTTGAACCAGACTGCTTGGGCTAAAAGGCCCAGGAAAGAATTCCTAAAATTTATATGTACATCAACACAGAGCAAAAGTTCAGCAATTCTTGAGCCCGAGAGCAAAGCTGATCTAAAAAGATACACATGGCTCCAAAGTCTCTTTTTCTAACCAGTTCCTACTCATCCTTGTAATGGGAGATCGAGATCCAGTTGGCATCCCCCAAAGCTCCTTTTCTCTCAAAATGCCCCCTTTTGATCCCTAATTTGATGCAGCTTCTGACTCTCATTTCACCGAACCTTTCCTTTCCGCCCACTTGGGAAACAGAGCAGCTTCTCAGCCGGAGGGACCTTCCACCAGCTGGGTCTTCTCCCCTTCTTGAGGGTTCCTTGTCCCAGATGTTTCTCCTTGAGGACCCCACTTCCAAGAACAGCCTGGCTGGGATGAAAAGGGGGTCCATCTTCCCCAGACTGGTTCTTAGGAGGAAGAGAGCATGCACGTGTGCGCATACACACACAAACACACACACACACAAACACACAGACATTCCTCAACTGATCATGCCTCTGGTCTCTGCTCTAAGTTGGAGATTACATGTAGAGAGGACAAGTCACTCACTTGCTGCTTTTTTGTAGTCATCTTGACGTCTTTCTGCAAAGACAAAAATCAGTGAAAGGTCAAAAGAATCCACCAGAGACCATCCAATCTTTCCCTCTTGGGAGGAATACCTTCAGGAGATATTTCGCAGTCACTTTGCCTCATTAATAAAGACAGAAAGATTTTCAAAAACCAAAAGGATGTCCTGATTTGGCCCAAGAGAGACCTGCTGCCTCCAAGATGGAGGGAGGGAAAGGGGGGAAACAGCAGCAGCTTGGAGGGGAGGAAGATTTTCATGGAAATCCTTCTCTGCTGCTCTTTGACCAAAGACTTTGAAAGGGATGGAACTGGGATGCCTCTTCCCAACTCAGAAGAAGGCGGGACTGTCCCAACCTCAGACTCAGCCAAGTCAAGACTGGAGTCCCAGCAAGAGGCCGAGATCTCAGAGGCTCCCCAAGGGCTGGGAAAGCAGGACAGGAGGAAGCCCTGAAGAAGCTCCCCAAAGGGAGAGACTTGGGAGGAACCTCCCCATCTTCCTTCCATCACCCAGAAAAGGAGACTTACTGAAGAATACATAGATCCCAACAACAATCACACCCAGCAGGACAAGGCCAGCCACAACGCAGCCGATGATGATCCCCAGGCTGGATTTTGATTCTGAATTGGGAGAAAAAGCAGATAATTGAAGGAGAACCCCAATATCCCAATTAGGGGAAGAGACCTAAAATAGCAAAAGCTGAAATTCTCAAAATTAAAAACTTCTATGGGTTCCTCTTCCTGTCCCTCTAAGGGAAGCACGAAGGCTCCTTGCTAACCACCCTTAGGGGACGTGTCCCCCTCATGCTGCCTCCTTCTCTCCCCAGCCCAGCATGAAGGCAGCTGAATTCATCCTCAGCTTTTCCACTCCAAAGCAGCCCTTTGCCACCTTGCGACTCTCAGCAGCTTACAAAACAAAAACGTCACCAACACAATATTGGTGAACAATACAATAACATTTGTTGAACAACAGTTTTTTGTTCTGTTTAGAGGCTGCCCCAGTTTGTCATAATTTGAGCAGCTCTATACGTTATGTTTTTTCTTCAGTTTGAATGTTTACATTTTATTATTTAAAGTAAAAGAATTCATATCACCTAGCCTTTTTTAAAATATACACTTTCATTTCCTTGTCCAGTCCAGAAATAGCAAAAAATTATATTTTGTCCTTCTAGGACTTCAGCATGAAAAATGGAATATGGTGACATTCAACTTCTGGACAGTCCCAGAAATGGCAGAAACAGAAGAACAGATTTTGAAGGGACCTTGGAGGTCTTCTAGCTCAACCCCCTGTTCAAGCCTTCCAGACAAGTGGCTCTCCAGTCTCTTCTTAGATGCCTCCAGTGATGGAGCCCCCACAACTTCTGAAGGCAAATTATTCTACTGAAGGTTAATTGTTCTCACTGTCAGGAAATTTCTCCTTAGTTCAAATTTGCTTCTTTCCTTGATTAGTTTCCATCCGTTGCTTTTTGTCTTGCCTTCAGGTGCTTTGGAGAATAACTTGACTCCCTCTTTGTCGAGGCAACCCCTGAGATATTGGGGAGAGTGCTATCATATCACCCCTAGTCCTTCTTTTCATTAGACCAGAATACCCAGTTTCTACAATTGTTCTTCATATGTTTAGTCTCCAGTCCCCTGATCATCTTTGTTGCTCTTCTCTGAACTCTTTCCAGAGTCTCAACATCTTTTTTATATTGTAGCGACCAAGACTGGATGCAATATTCAAAGTAGGGTCTTACCAAAGCATTATACAGTGGTATTGCTTTGGGAGTCAGTTCTGAGGAGGGGAACATTAAAATAATAATAATAATAACAACAATAATAATAATAATAGTAGTAGTAGTAGTAGTAGTAGTAGTAGTAGTAGTAGTAGTAGTAGTAGTAATAAAGTTGGAAGGGACCTTGCAGGTTATCAAGTCCAACCCCCTGCTCAGGCAGGTAACCCTATACCATTTCGGACAAATGGCTGTCCAGTCTCTTCTTTTTTTTTTTTTTATTAAGAATTTTTAACATTTTACAAAATAAATCCCCTCCCCAAACCCGCCCACCCACCCATACCCTCCCCCAACTCCCCAAACCTCCCTAACCCTCCCCTGAACCTCCCAGAGTTGATTACAGGCTTATCCAAAATGTTTCAAAAGAAAAAAAAGAAAAAGAACTTAAAACACATATAAAACTTAAGACAACTATAAATCCTAAACAATCCTAAGAACCTTAAATTAAATGAATTATTTCTAGAAAATAATAATAAACACATTATAATATACTCTAAAAATCTTCTAATCTTACTTATAATATTATCCATCCTTCTACATAAGTTTCTTCAAAGACACAATTTTAAGCACTGCTTTCTTTAAACATCTATAACTACAATATAAAGTCTAGCATAAATCATAAGCAAATCTAAATACATTTAGTTAAACAAGTTATAGTCCCTCCAAAACACAAATTTAAACAATCAGAACTTGAGACATTAGAACAAACAAATTATAGTCAATCAAAAACACAAATCTGAACATTACTTAAAACTTTAAACATTAAAAACCCCACCCAAACACTAAACACATTATAATATACTCCAATCCTTCTAATATCATAAATATTATTATCATTTTCATAAACTCCCCCAAAACACAAATTTATACATTACTTAAAACTTAAAAAAGGGAAAAAAAACAAAACACCTTTATACTCATTTAAATCTTATCAGATTCCATCCAAAGTAAACAGTTTATAACAAATTCACCCACAAAAAACACTATAGCAAATTCCATCCACCATAAACACAATAGATATTCAAATCTTCATCAATAACAAGTTGCAACCACAAAAAACCCAGTCCTTATCAATCTCAATTGTCCATTTTCATTCTCCATTCATTATCATACTGATATTATTATTGTCAGCCTCGACTGTCCATTTTCGTTATAAAGCTTAAAACAAATGCTTTAGGATCTGTCCTCAAAAGCTGCTCCAAATTTTCTGAGTCTCCCAACGACTCAGAAGCCAGTACATGTGGGGATTCCTTAAGCTCCTTATTCTGTTGGTCTTTTTCTTTACAATTATATGTTGCACAGATTTTCCTCTGCCCCTTCCTCTCAACTTGTTGACGCCCCTCAGGCTGAAATTTCCCCTTTTTCATCTCAGATGACCCTTCCATCCTTAATGGTTGCTCCAAAGGATTTATGGGTCTTGCTTCTCCCACAGATTCAGCAATCACTAGGTGTGAAATTTCATTACTCTTCTTCAGTTGATGCTTTTCTTTACAGTTTTGTGCTACACAAGTTGTCTCCTGCTCCTCAATCTGAACATGTTGAGATCTCTTAAACAGGGGTTCCCCAATTTTAGAGTCTTCAAACTGTAATTCTACATCCATTTCTTCCAAAGTCTTGAACTTAATAGATGGAGATGAACATACCCCCAATACTGAAGTATAAAAATCTTTTGCTTGAGAAACAGTATTAAGTCTGTAACATAGTCCCAGGTAATTCACCACCATTCCAATCGGAACATCCCATCTAAACGAAATTCGTCTCATTTTAAGTTCATTTGCTAAAAAGGCAAACTCCTTTCTTCTTATTAAAATTTTAGATGGGATCTCCTTTAAAATTATAACATCTTGTGAAGCAATTTGAAATCTCTTCTTATAAAAAGCTTGTATAATTTCATTGCGTAAAGATTTCTTCCAAAAGTAAATTACCACATCTCTTGGCAAATTCTTTTGTACTGCCACCGCAGAGTTAACTCTAAATAGTTTTTCAATTTCACTAAGTATTCCTTCTTTTTCTGTATTCAAAATTACAGCAAAGTCCTTTGCAACCATCTCTTTCAGATCTTCTTGCAAGGACTCTTCCAAGCCCCTAATTCTTAAGGCGTATTCCATTTGACCATATTGAAGCATAAGAATCTCGTTTTCCATTTCTTTTTCCATACTGTCAATTTTCCCCTCCATTAATTCCACTTTTTCAGCTACTTCTTCCACATGGGAATTCAACTTTTCAAGAACAGAAGCAACTCCTTTTAGAGCCAAAACTATGTCTTGCCTCAAAATCTTATTATTTTCTTCCAAAATCTTTTTCATTTCTGCCCTAATTTGAATTGTAAAATTTTCCATCATTTGTTGCATATCCTTCACAGTTGTTGGCTGAGCCACAGAAGATTTAGGAACTGTGAAATTCACTGGACGCTTTGGAGCCATCTTAAAAAAAAACTTTACTCCTTCTTAAAAATTACAAAAATTCCTTCAAAAGAAAATCATAACTCCCTCAAAGGAAAATCTTTAAAATAATGAGAAAAATAAAAAAATAATAAAAAAAGAGAGTTAGAAAAGAAGAAAAAAAAATAAAAGAAATTAAGATATACACTCCAATCATTAAAATGAAAAAAAAGGGAGAGGGGAGGGAAAAAACCAGATTGCCTGCCCTTTAAAAATACAAGAGACGAAACCACAAATCAAACCAAAACAAAAAGTTAGAATATACACTCCAATCGTTAAAGTGAGAAAAAAAGAAAAAAAAAAGGGGGGGGGAAACCAAAATGCCTGCCTTTTAAAAATACAAAAAGCAAAACAAAAAATCAGACCAAAACCAGAATGCCTGCCCTTTAAAAATACAAGAGACAAAGCAACAAATCAAACCAAAACAATAATAATACTTCTAAAATCCATCCAATTCATTAAAAAGAAAAAAAAGAAGAAAGTAAAAAAAAGCCGATCGCCACTCTAGCTTCCCAAAAAAAAAAAAAAAAAACGCTAGAAGGTCTCCCGATCGCCATTTGCTTTCTCTTTCAACAAAAAAGCAAATAAAAAGACTATAAACAGAACAATAAACCTTTGGATTTAAAATAAAATCAAAGAAGGCGAAAAATAGATCAATAAAAGAAATTAGAATATACACTCCAATCGTTAAAGTGAAAAAAAAAAGGGGGGGGGAAACCAAAATGCCTGCCTTTTAAAAATACAAAAAGCAAAACAAAAAATCAGACCAAAACAATAATGTTTAGAAAATTAAACAACAAAAATTAATAATACTCTAAAATCCATCCAGTCCTTAAAAAGAAGAAAGAAAAAAAAGAGAAGGTAAAAAAGCCGATCGCCATTCTAGCTTCCCGAAAAAAAAAAACTGCCGATCGCCATTTTACTTTCCCTTTCAGCAAAAAGCAAAAAATAAAAAGAAAGACTATAACAAAAGAATAAACCTTTAGATTTAAAATACATATAAAGTCAAGGAAAGCAAAAAAATAAATCCTCTAAACAACTCTGTCCGCTTCTTAAAAAAAAACTCACTAGATCACTTTAAACGCGGAGGTGGTTGCGAGGGCTTGTTTTGTCCCAAGGACAAAAGCAGCTGGGAAGCGGAGACAGTCTGAACTCCGTGGGAGCACTCTATCACCCCCAAAAAAGGAAAATTGGGGGTACATAAGAGGCTCTACCACTATTCAGACTACCCTCTGCCCCCCCCGTTGCCCGGGAGGGGGATTTTGAACCGCTGAACAGCTGATGTCTGCTGTTCATAGCGGTTCATTACACTTACCCAGGAGGACGGCTACAAAGTAGCCGCCATCGCCCAACGCAGATCCACCGGAAGCCAGTCTCTTCTTAAAAACTTCCAGTGTTGGAGCATTCACCGCTTCTGGAGGCAGGTTGTTCCGCTGGTTAATTGTTCTAACTGTCAGGAAGTTTTTCCTTAGTTCTAGGTTGCTTCTCTCTTTGGTTAGTTTCCATCCATTGTTTCTTGTCCTGCCTTCAGGCGCTTTGGAGAACAGCTTGACTCCCTCTTCTTTGTGGCAGCCCCTGAGATATTGGAACACTGCTATCATGAACCCCCTCATCCTTCTCTTCATTAAACTAGACATACCCAATTCCAGCAACAGTTCCTTATATGTTTTAGCATCCAGTCCCCTGATCATCGTTGTTGCTCTTGTCTATACTCTTTCTAGAGTCTCAACATCTTTTTTACATCGTGGTGACCAAAACTGAATGCAGTATTCCAAGTGTGGCCTTACCAAGGCATTGTAAAGTGGTAATAATACTTCATGTGATCTTGATTTGATCCCTCTGTTAATGCAGCCTAGCACTGTGTTGGCCTTTTAGGCAGCTGCAGGACACTGCTGGCTCATATTTAAATTGATTGTCCACTAGGACTCCGAGATCCCTCTCACAGTTACTACTATTGAGCAAGGTATCCCCTATACTATACCTGTGCATTTGGTTTTTCTTGCCTAAATGTAGAACCTTACTTTTTTCACCATTGAATTTCATTGAATGTTGCAATTCTAGACTGAAAGGCTCCGGCAATTGAGAAAAGCTTTCGCTTTAAATTAAGCCAGTTTACCTTAAAAAAAAAAACCTTTCTAAAAGCCACAGTCAGACTCAATTAAAGGGGGTAAAACTAATTACATTTGTTTAAAGCAGTGGTTCTCAACCTGTGGGTCGGGACCCCATTTGGGGTCGGACGACCATTTCAGGGGGGTCGCCAAACAACGCAGTCTGCCATTTTTCCCCCCTTTTCCTTAGCTGTGATACTCCCTTTTATTCTATTGGCTTTTGAAAGCCAATAGAATAGACTCTCTTGAATAGAGTCTAATTCTATTGGCTTTCAAAAGCCAATGGGAATTGTCCAGTCTGTCTCTGCCCTGCTGAGCCCACCAAAAGTCCCATTCTGCAAATGGTGCTGCACCAGTTGAGTAGTCCTCGACTTACGACCGGTTGAGTGGTCCTTGACCTACGACCGGTTGGGGGGTCGCGGCATTAAAAAGGTTGAGAACCACTGGTTTAAGGGGATTAAACCTTTCCTGATGCTTTTTCCCCTCCCCCCACCCAAACCTCTCCTCTCCTCTCTCCCCCCCTTTTTCTTCAGTTCACCACCAGCTCCCAGCTGCTTCTGGAAGGCCAATCAGCTGAAGCCAATCAGCTGGAGCCCTGCCGGCTCCTGGGGCTTCTGCCAAGCCCAGATAGTCCTGCAGCTGCAGCTGCCTCTCCCTCAGGCTTTGCTCACTTCGGCTCATTCCCCTCCCCTGCTACACTTGGCCAGATATCACATACCACCTGCCATGTGGCAAAATACCACAAGTGGTACACGTATCCCCAGTTGAAAAGCCCTGCTTTACAAAGTCTCTGATGGTAAAAACTCAGATTGATAGTCCCTTTTCTAACTCCAGATGCATCAGTCCAGATACTCTGTGCATTTCCTGAAGTCAGCTGCAGTTCATCAATTTTAATTAAATTTGGCCTTTAAAAAGAGACTCAGACTCTCCTCCTGACTTTTTGTACTTCTAAAGGAATTCTAAAGAAAATAAAATCTTTTTTAGGTGCTCAGTATAACTGTTGCTCCACGGCTGGAGGCAAGAAACAGGGAGGGACAGAGGCTAAGAGAGGATCTAAGAGGATTTCATCAGGATCTGCCAGCTGTTGTGATGGGATTCTGGAGTTTCCTTTACATCCCTTGAAGCAATTCTATGGTCTGGTCCCTGCAGTTTCACCAACCTCAAAAACTGGAAAAAACAATGGCCTAAAGGTCAGGTATGCTCACATCTGGACACAGCTGGGGTCAGATTTCCCTCCCACATCCCTCCAGCCTGCCCAAGACCCCAGTCTTTCCCTCCCTGCAGCCTCTCACCCTCCAGGGCCACGTCCAGAGGCTCCTGCAGGCTGTCGTGCTCCACGTGGCAGCGATAGCGGCCCCTCTCTTTGGGATCGATCTGGATGCTGAGCCAGGCGTGGAAGGTCCCATCTGCGTTGGGGGCCACGGAACCACGGAGGGTGTCCTGAAGCCAGACCTCCCCGTCCCTCGTCCAGGAGGCATCGATCTCCCTGGGGTAGAAGCCATGCAGGCGGCAGACGTGCGTCTCCATCCCATCCTCCACCTCCTTTTTCCTGCTGCTCATGGTCACCACTGGGGGCTCTGCAGAAAAGGCACCCCCGGAATTAATTCTGAGCCCCTCCAGAGCCTGGAAGGTGGATGGGAAACTTGGAGGGGCAGGAAAATCTCCCACTACTTCCCACTCCACACCTGCAGCGTCTCCAAGAGTTTTAGGAAAAGCTCCAGATCTGGAAAATGCTCAACCACAAGAACTCCCGATTCTGAGTCCTTCCCAGGGACTCAGCCTGAAAAACCTCCAGCAGCAAATTGAGAGTCCAAGGAAATTCCTCTCTGGCTGCTTTGAACTCTGAATGATCTTGGATTGTTTCCTTCAGGGGAGGGAAAGTGGAGCTGCTCTTTTAAGTTCCCTTTCAAGACAACAACAACACAGAGGTTTCTCCCTACTTTTGGGGTTCACTTCCCCTTCCCCAAATCTGAGGCTGTTCTAGGCTTCTTTCCAAGGGGCACAATCACAATTTCAGGATTATTTGTTTTATTTAGCATATGGCAACACTTTCCTGGGGGGGGGGGAGAATGAGAATCAAAGCAAGGGCTTTTGGAATCTCACCCTGGTTAATTTGGAAACCAGATTCTGCCTGTCACAGTGGGGCAGAGAGAGAGGTAATGCCTATGGAAGACGGAGACAGTCCCCACAGGGAAGGGAGGGGCTGTGGGGAATTGTGGGGAGGGGTATCCACCTGAGGGAAGTTAGCCCCACCCAGAAGGAAATATTAAAAAGGAAAATATATTTTTCACCAAAAGGATTTTTTGAAAAGCAGAAACCAAACCTGGCCCCAGATTTCTTTGCCTCAAGCAAGAGCTAGCCTCATAGAAATGCAGATATAAGACCATTAGGAAGTTGGAGCCAGGGAACTCAAGACAAAGAAACTCTTAAGAGTCATTAGCCCAGCCCCAGGGAAGCAGGAGATGACTTTTGGGATATAATAGGACTAACCCATTACCATCAAGTATACCGTAGAGGCACACCTAAACTCAGGTCAGAATACGTGACACAGGAAATAGCCTCAAAGTTCATGCCACAGGAACAGGAAACTATTCCAAACAAAAGGCTAGAGGGGATATAAAAACCTACAACACCATGTGCTCAGCCCTTCTCTCCTCTGCTCTTTGCTGAAGAACCATCTTCCTGCTTCTTCAATAAACTGTAACC
Organism: Crotalus tigris; assembly: GCF_016545835.1. Classification (NCBI taxonomy): domain Eukaryota; kingdom Metazoa; phylum Chordata; class Lepidosauria; order Squamata; family Viperidae; genus Crotalus; species Crotalus tigris. The sequence goes on along the minus strand of NW_024096938.1, from coordinate 701,350 downwards.
TTCTTCCCAAAGCAGTCGCCATGTTTGCTTATTTATTCCCGGCTTGGATGAACCAGGATGAAGACTTTACTTCCAACACACCCATGATGCCTGACCTCACCCAGCTGATCCTGGAGGGGTCAAGGAGCCCAGAGAGGAAGGGGGAAGGGCAGTGGGGCAAGGATAGTCCTGAGAGGAAAATAATAGCAGGAAAGAAAGAGGGGGGAAACATGACATTGTGAGCAGGAAGCCCTCTGGAGCGAGGGAGTGTCCCTGGAAGAGGGGAAGGGAATGTTTTCTGGAGAAATCACTAAAAACAAAAATAAGAAACCTGTCTGAGTTTAAGAGAAACATCCACAGAATCTGTGGGTATTTCCCCCCCTCCCCCAACCTTGGCCATGTTTGCCCGAGGGGAGGCGCTGATAATGTCCTGTTAAGGGTAGGTGCCCCCTAGTGGTAGGTTTATTTAATGGCTGCCTCGCAATGGGAACTAAACAGGGCTTCCCATATTCTGGGGAAATGCTGGAAGGGAAGAGGAGTCTATGCTGAACAACCAGGCTCTAGACAAGGGACCCCCAAAAAATCAGACCATAAAGGAGCCTGTCCAGCCTGTGTCCAGATGCTCACCTGTCCTCAGCAGTGCCTCCTTCCTATAAGACAGGTACTTCTTTATCCACTCAATGCATTCCTCCTCCAGGTAGACCTTATGTCTCTGATTATATCCTGGGATAGCGTCCCATTTCCTCTGGATGATCTGGGCCTGGGGTTCAGAAGCCACCCAGGTGAGGGTCTCCTTGTCAAAGGTGAGGAAGGTCTTCCCTTCGTAGCCATACTGCAGAAACCCTCCTTTGCTCCCGTCTCCCCGGAGCTCACAGACAATCATCTTCTGCAATGTGTTAAGGCCTGAAATAGGGACAAGATATGATGGCTTGGGGAGTCCTCAAGATAGACACAGACCCCCCTCCCAGCAGAGACTTTGACACTGGAGGTAGGCACTGACACCTCCATTTCCTCCAAGAAAAAGAAGTCTCCCCCCCCCTCACTAACTGCCCTTTTCCTTTTCCTCGACCTGGGTTCCTCCATGTCACCCCCAGGATGGAGCCCCTGAACCTCCCCAAGAAAATTGAAACTGGGGAAGCCAGCGGAGGATCCTGAGGGAGTGAGAAAAAAAGGAGTGACAGAGGAAATGGAGGGAGGGAGCCTCCTCTATCTTTCCTTCTGCTGTTCCTCTGCTGGGGAGACCCTTGTGGGGGGGGGAGGAAGGGATCCCAGAGAGGGAACAGTTGCCTGAATCTGCAGCTCCAAAGAGGGACTGGCCTCAAAGAGGATCTGTGCAGGCCTGAAAGACGGACAGGAGGATGGTTTGGGGAATCCCCAGAGACACAGAGGCCTCCCTCCCTACAGGGACTCTGAGACTGAAGGGAGGCAACGACGCCTCAATTTCCTCCACAGCGCTTCCCTCCAATTCTCCCACCTCCCCACTCCCTACCGGTTGGCTTGCATCTCCCCTAGGATGGAGCCCCTGAAGCTGGCTAATCCCCCTCTCAACCTCACAGGATCAGAAAAGGCAATGGAGGATCCCAAGGAGGGCCAAGGAAAGATGGAGGCACAGAGGAAACATCTTTCTTTCTGCTGCTTTCTTGGGGAGATCCCAGAGCAGGAACAGGGGCCTGAATCTGGCTGCAAGGAGGGACCAAGAATCTCATGGATCATCCTTTTCAGAGGATCCATCTGAAAAGACACTTGCAAGGATCCCTGTGATCGTAAAATCATGGTCTGCATTCACAAATAGCACCGAGTCTCAAGGGCTGGCTCCCTGTTTCGGCTATCCAGAAACAAACCATGGCTTGGTGCAATGTGGGAATGAAGCCTTGAAGGGCCACAAAGGAATATTTTCCTCAGCAAGAGCAGCAAGTGGCCCAGGCTGATCGGCACCCCCAAAGGGTTATTGACCTTTGAAATGAAGTTTGAAGTTTACAGTCTCTGCAAGGACCTGGAGAAGATGTTTCAACTTCAAGTGACCAAATTCTTGGATTTAAAAATAAACGGAATGTTTGGGAAAAAAAACAAAAGAAAATGTTGAAATGTTTCTACTTCTGCTTGGGCTTGAGAGTGAGGAAGGACGCCAGAAACTCTCAAATCTGAGGGAAAACCACTTGTAAGTACAGTTGAACTAAACTGACCGGTCCTTTCCCTCACTTTCCACTCCCATGAGTGACCTGGTGAGGGGATCCTTTCTCTGCAGCTTCTGCTCAGCCTGAGACCTTCCCTTTGGAGGGAGAGGAAGATCCTCCTGAGCTGAGTCTGATCCTGCCCTCCAGAGGAGATTCCCTGATCTGCTCAGGGAAAAAAAAAAGATTCTGGATTCCTGCCATTCACAGGAAGGCACTGAAAATCTGGCTGCAGTTTTCAACTTCTGAGAACCAGCTCTGTCTTATTTCGGAAGCATCAAAAGCTAAGAAATAAGCTCGTCTTATTTCAGTTGTAGATGAAATCTGGGTGTTCTCATCTCACCTTTGGCATAGAACTGAATGTTTTGTGCAGGGATCACATTGAAAAGGCAAGTTTCACTTTTTATTATCAGTGTAAGAACGCTGTTAATGCAGCTCTGAGCCTGGATGTGCAGGGATTCCCCCAAGGCCTGAAAAATATTTCAAGGGTTCCTCCTGTGTCAAAAAGTTGAGAATGGCTGCTTTAGAGAAGTTAAAATATATTTATATTTGTAACAGCTGTGAAGAATATCAGAAGGCTTTCTGTCTTTTTCTTTCTTTATTTTCTTCAACTTGTAGTTTTTTTCTTTTTTCTTTCATTTCTTTCTTTTGTCCCCTTTATTTTATATCACGTTCTATTCATTTTTATCTTCTTGTTAAAGAGTTTTAGTAAAATTATATGTAAAAAAATTAAAAAGGCCAACAGGATGTCGTGGATCGTTAAAATGGTGTTGAAAACAGAGGCTAATGTCACAAAGCCTTTGCGTAAATCAGTGCTTCTCAATTATTTTCTGTCATGCCCCCCTAGGAAGAAGAAAACATTTCGCGCCCCCCCCCCGCACGACTGTCTATCCAATCGGGTCCTTTGCGTGTGTCACGTGCGTCCAATATGACAGTATTTGCCGAGGTCAAACGAGCCCCCCTTTACGGAGCCTCGCGCCCCCCCAGGGGGCCCACCCCACTATTTGAGAAGCACTGGCGTAAATCAAGGGTGGGACCACATCTGGAATATTGTGGGCAGTTCTGGTCCCCAGACCTCAAAAAAGACAGGAGGGAGCTGGGGAAGGTCCAGAGGGGGCGACCCAGAGGATGGGGGGGTGGAAGCAGCCTCCCTTGGAGGAAAGGTTGGGACATTTGGGGCTGTTTGGCCTGGAAAGGAGGTTCCCCTCCACTCTGGCCGCTCTCCTTCCCCCTTTCTCCACCAGGGGGAGCCCTCTGGGTCCAGCTCTGCTCCCCTGAGAGGCCAGCAGGGGGCCTGGAGGGATCTGGGGAGGGATCTGGCCTCAGGGATTCCATGACAGCTCTGAGCTACTCAGGAAGGTCCCCAAATGGGGTTTTCTTTCTTTTCCGTCCTCCCCCCACAAGATTGGGAGGATCCTGGAAGTGACCCTGTGCCTCCCTCCAAGAGCCCCCGCCCCATTTGGCCTCCTGGCCTCTCCTTTCAATTGGAGGATGAGAAGAAGCTCCTGGCATTTTGGGCCCCACTCATCCCTCCTAAAAGGGGGTGAAGGAAAGGGTTCTAGTCTCCTCAGGTGGATCTGCGCTTGATTCCTCATTTCTGTAGAATGGAAACAGAAAGAAGGACGAGGACCTGCTTTCACCAGGATCTCCTTAGGATCCACCTGCTTCTTTTCCGGGAGGGGAGAGACCTGTGATTCCCTTCCTCCCCCACAGCAGGGGATCCACCAAGGCCAGGACCCTCCGACTTTCATGGGAAAGGGGAGATTTTGGTCTCTCTTTATCTCCGTTTATATCCATACCCACATCCTATCAATATACAGAGAGAGAGAGAGAGTGGGAGAACTTTAAATATGTTGGTCCACCAAGGCCAGAACCTTCCATCTTTCATGGAGGGTGAGAGATTTCAGTCTCTTTCTACCTCACTTTATATCCACATCCTATCAATAGCCAGACAGATAGATGGGTAACTTTAAATATGTTTTGATTAATTGCAGTCGGCAGAAAACATCGGCTACGGCAGTGGTTCTCAACCTTTTTAATGCCGCGACTCCCAACCAGTCGTAAGTCGAGGACTACTCAACCGGTTGTAAGTCGAGGACTACTCAGCTGGTGCAGCACCGTTTGCAGAATGGGACTTTTGGCGGGCTCAGCAGGGCAGAGACAGCCTGGACAATTCCTATTGGCTTTTGAAAGCCAATAGAATTAGACTCTATTCAAGAGAGTCTATTCTATTGGCTTTCAAAAGCCAATAGAATAAAAGGGAGTAGCACAGTTAAGGAAAAGGGGGAAAAAAATGGCGGACTGCGTTGTTTGGCGACCCCCGTGAAATGGTCGTTCGACCCCAAATGGGGTCCCGACCCACAGGTTGAGAACCACTGGGCTACGGAGACACGTTTATGATGATTTTAAAAAAAGGAATAAACATATTTTAAAAAAGACTTTTTAAAAATGTGTGGAAGTAACCTTTTTCTTTGAAAGGACCCCCTTTCTCCCCCATCTGGTTCCTGGGGAGGCAGGAGGAGCCACCTGACCCATCACTCACCGCTATGATTGTAGAGAGTCCTCAGAATCTCCAGGTGATCTATGAATGACTCCTCTTCGCCACGACATGTCTGGGTGCCTCTCTCCCAGTACGTGGGGTCCTCCTTCCTCACCTTCTCTATCCAGGGGACTCGAGGCTGGAACTTCCGGTTGCTGCTGTCGTAGTAATTGAAGAGTTGATCATCCACGTACCCCAGAGAGACAAAATGGGGCAGCCCCTGACTGGGCTCCGAGATGGAGGAATGGAAATACTTCAGGGAGTGCGAGGAGGCACCTGGAAGGGACCCAGAGGGGCAGAGTTAGGAGGTTTCTGCTGGGGGACCTTGATGCTATAGGTCACAGCAGGTCCTATTTTCAGGTCTGGGAAGAAGAGAAAAGAAGACCTGGGCAGGGCAGAGGTGGACGGAGGAAATTAAGGGGAAAATGACGGAAGAGAGAGAGAGAGAAAACAAGCAAAAGGTAGAAAAAGGGAGCCACCGAGAGCATCTTCTGCAGGACCTGAAGGGCTGGAGGGCACAGAGGTTGGAGGAGAAAGAGGAAGGGAAGGGAAAGCAGGGCCAGAGAGAGAGAGGGGGATCCCCAAACTGCATGTGCTCCCCTCCTATTGTGCCTCCCCCCTTTTCAGCAAGGCCTCCATCAACCCCCACTTCTGCCATGCTCAGTTTCTACCCCATGGAGGCTGCACTGGCCCCACAGGAAGAAGAGTGGCTCTATCCTCAGAAGTTCAAAAGCAGCAGGAAACCCTACACAAATAAACCGCCACCTGAGCCGAGATGGCGCAGCAGTTAGCGTGCAGTACTGCAGGCCACTTTAGCTGATTGTGTTCAGCAGGTCAGCGGTTCAAATCTCACCGGCTCAAGGTTGACTCAGCCTTCCATCCTTCCGGGGTAGGTAAAATGAGGACCCAGATTGTTGGGGGCAATGTAAAATATATATATATATATACAATGTGTATGTGTGTGTGTGTGTGTATATATATATATATATACACACATATGTGTATGTGTGTGTGTGTGTGTGTATACACACACACACACACACACACACACACACACAGTTTACTGGTGTACACCGCTTAGAGAGTGCTTGCACTTAAAGCGGTATATAAGTCTCATAAATAAATAAATAAATAATACCTGCCCCCCAACAGAAAGCAAGCCATTCTCACTTCACTGAGGGCCAACATGGATTGTTGATAGGTGCAGATTTGGGGGGGTTATAAAATGGGGGAGGGAAAGGGGGAACCTGGGTGAGACCAGCGGTCATGGGACCCTTAGAGGAAACCCAAAACCACTTGTCTGGGAGATATGGGAAGTCAAATGGGGGAGTGAAGGAAGCAGCAATAAAGCCACATAGCCTCCGGATCTTCCTCCTTGTCCCCCCCCCCAGCTGGAAAATTCTTCCTTCTGTCCCAGAGGTCAGCCATTTGAGCAGGAATCGGCTTTGAACCCGGGATTCAGTGGGGCTCCCCCTCATTCCCCAGAAAATCTCACTGTGATTATCCCAAGATTTCTTCATTTCAACAACCCAATTAGGGCTCTGGAACTGTCATTCCCAGGCTCTTGCATTGAACCAGATTTATTCTGAATTACACCCTTCTTTCTGCAGAAGGTACTCTGAAACTTGTCCTCCTTTGGTTCAGATCCTGCACTTTGTCAGCACAAATAAAGGCAGAAATGCCCCTGAGCAAGCTTGTGAGGTTGTTGGTTGTGGCTACCCAACTCTTCACATGATCAGTGACTCTCAATGTAAAGGCCTAGATCAGAGTTTCTCAGACTCAGCCACTTGGATTTTAATCCCCAGAATTCCCCTCACTCAGAAACTCATGGGGCCTCTCCACCCTGGCCCCACCCCTGCCCTCACTGAGGCTGATTGGGAGTTCCTGCTGCCAACACTCATGTTGTGTGGGGCTCTGCTGGGATCCTCTCCTTAAACTCAGTCTCTGTGTGGAGGGTCCTATCACCTTTAAAGCCCCTCTGGTGAATCAAAGGTATATGTGTAAAAATATTTCAATATCTGAGTTTCTTGATTGGATTATATACAGTCTCAGATTTCTTTATGCCAGAGGACACTTGAAATAACCTTACATATTTTTGATGTCTGAACAGGGATTTGAAGGCTCTGTTCCTTCAAGGTGGTCCCCCAATCGAATCCTTTTGTGGCTCACCAACCTTCAGGTATGATGTTCAGGAAAACCAGTGCAGATCGGCTACGAAGTCAAGAATGCTCTCAGACTCTTTGTGTCTGGTGACCTCAAACCAACCAGCAGCCGGCAGACCTGTGGTCATCTGAACCTGAATATTTAAAGAGGCTTCCATCTCATCTTGTCCCAGTGAGGTAGGAAGAGACGAGAATATAGGAGGAATTTGGTAAGTAGAAACAAACATTCTGGAACTGAGGAAAAGGTTGGGGAGAGTGAGTGTGTGTGTGTGTGTTTGCCTGGAATACAGGAAATTTCCAGTAGGAAGCTGCCTGCAGAGCAATAGAACTGGGAGACTGTTGAAAAAACCCCTGTGAATATTCCTGCATAAGAGAGGGCTTGGCCAGCCCCGAACCGCATGGAGACTGGTCCAAGAAATCTCTTGGGAATCATAGGAACAGAAATAGTAGTTTGTACTGAGCAGAACAAATGAACTCGTGTTTAGGAAAGAGGAGGAGTCGTGTTTCCAGTAGGCTGCATGTTAGCCCATTGGAATGCACTGAAACTGATTGTGGCAGTAAAAATAACCTTCAAGAAAGCAAAGTTGAAAACTCTGTGCATCTTCATTTGGCTAGCTTATGTTTTAACAGTTTTAGCCATGGAAGAAATGGAAAAAAATTGAAGAAAAGCTGTATGCAGGCTTTCCCCCCTCCAATTTGGCTCTTCAGATGGACATTCAATTCCTTTCTGTTAGACATTAGCATTATCTACAATGACCTTACTAATACTGAAATTCCCTGTCTGTTATCAGAAACCACCCCTACTGTCGGACAGGAAGAGAGGAGACAGTTTTCCCCTCCCCGTTCAGGCCGGCAAAGGACCCAAAATTCAACATTCCTTTTTGATCCTTCTCCAGTGTCCTTTGAATTTAATGGGGTGGGACCTGCTGGGAAAATTGGGACCAACCATCAAATGTTCCCCTGATAAAATAAGTTAAAAAGGGAGGCCAGCATTGGCCTCAAACCCCAAATTGATGTGTTTCTTAAAAATGACCTTTGTGGGAGATTAGAACAAAGTGGGCTTCTAAGCTTGGGCTTGAAGTGATGGGAAAATGGCCCACAATCACATTTTTGATTGGAATCACTCCTTGAGTTTTCCCACTTCTTTAACAAGCCACAAGTTGCCCAAGGAAAGAAAAAGAAACTCCACAGGTCTGGAAATGTTATTTTGATGGTATGTATGTATGTTTTGTATCATTTCCAAGACCTGGAGGGAGGATGAGGCCCTCTAATAACAATACACAAGAGGTTATTCAAAAAGGCTAATTTGGAAAATGGAGCTCATTGCATTGTGAAAAGCTCCCTGAAATAATAATAAAATGATTGGTTTGCCTGGAGAAAGCATAAAATGAAATATCTGTATGTGAAATTGTTTATGCAAGCAGTTTGAATGGAAGATAAATGTGTGGATATCCTGATGTGTAAATGCCTATGTTTATATGTTAGCTCCCCCAGCTCACCCCAGACTGTGAAAGAAACACTAAGTTGCAGATTTTTTTTATTCATTGAAAAAAGCATGTGAAGAGAGAAAACTATTCTGTTGAAAGAATGCTGAATGGAAAAAGGGGGTGAGATTTTTGTATAGTTTTTTTGAATTTTGTTTCTGCCTTCTCTGTTGCCAAGTGTTATGTTTTTTTCTCTATTTCTGCTTTGGAAAAGCGAGAGAGGCAGAAAAGGAGGAGGGGTGCGGTTTTTCTGATCCTTTTAACCATGTTTTTCCTGCTTACTTTCTGCTGAGCTCTGGCCTGAGCGAAAGAAGGCGAAGTGATGTAAAATCTAACACCTACTTTTTGCAGCCTTGACTTGCAATTTTTTTACTCGGAAAGGGGAGGCAGTAGAGATCATTGTACTGCTAAACAAAGAAAGTTTTAGTTGAGCAAGAAATAATGTTACTTGTAAATAAACGAGACATGAGAAAAACTTGACATTGGAATACACTGGAAATGAAGTTTAAAATGTTTAGTTGACCCTATATATATATATATATATCCATCAACCAAAAGAAATGACTCTGAATTGTTTTGCTTAGATTTGTAAATGTTTTTAAAAGTCTGATGCATGGTTTCAGCCTTTGCAATAGCCTAGTGCAGTGGTGGCGAACCTATGGCATGGGTGCCAGAGGCGGCACTCAGAGCCCTCTCTGTGGGCACACAAACCATTGTCCCAGTCCTAGGACTTCAGCTGGGTTTTCACTTTAGACCTCCACCACCATGTAAAAAAAAAAAGGTTCAGTCAGTCAATTTCAACTTCTCGTGGGAAAAAAAAGATCTTGGAATTGATTGATTGAACTTTTTAGTCTCACCCAGTCTGCTGTTATCACTGCAGCCACGCCCCCCAATGGGCCACACCCATCTGGCACCGACGATGCATAAGTGGGTTTTGGGTTGCAGTTTGGGCACTAAACTCTAAAACGTTCGCCATCACTGGCTAGTGGCTTACTTGCATGCCCACATATATTTTTAGTGCATTCATTCAGAACACTTCATTAAGTTTGTTTCTTTCTTTGTGAAGTTGCTTTTTGATTTATTTTATTTTTTATGTTTATGTGCAGGACACACTGATTGATAAATGAAAGAAATAGACAATAATACCTAAGAGAACTGAAGGAATTGTAACTCAATCCTTTATGTTTGTGTGCAGGACACACTGATTTGTTGATTAATGAAAGAAATAGACAAATAATACCTAAGAGAATTGAAGGAATTGTAACTCAATCCTTTATGTTTGTGTGCAGGACACACTGATTTGTTGATTAATGAAAGAAATAGACCATAATACCTAAGAGAACTGAAGAAATTGTATCTCAATCCTTGCCTAAAACAGTGTTTCTCAACCTTGACAATTTTAAGGCATGTGGACTTCAACTCCCAGAATTCCACAGCCAGCAATGCTGGCTGCGGAATTCTGGGAGTTGAAGTCCACATGCCTTAAAATTGTCAAGGTTGAGAAACACTGGCCTAAAACAAAGAAGGAGTTGAGGAAATTTGGGGGGTTATAGATAACTATGCTGTTTTGATTAAAGAGAGCTTAATGTTATACAATGGACAAAGGAGGAAAACCAATTTGTTCGTAGATGGATCTAGCAAACTAGATGGGGAAGAGAAAATGTTAGTGGAAGCCGTAAGACTTCCCCTCCTTTGGTCAGCTCAAACCTGTGAACTTTAAGGTAGGCTCTGAGGTTGTTGACAGGGTAGAAGGGGAACATATGTTTATACTAAAGGGAAAGAGTTGGCTCGTGTAAAGTTGATAGAAGATGTGCTTGTAGCAGCAGGCACATGAGAAGCTGAGGGAAATGCATTGGCAGCTGCAAGAAGGAACTTAATGTTAACAGATGATAAGGAGGAAGGCATTGTGTTTTGTTTTTGGAAGCTTATGGATATTGTGGCTAAACAAGTTGTGACATCTAGTGGTGAGGCCATTTCAATGCATACAGGCCTCAACTAACTCTTAAAACTCAGGTTGAACTTGCATTTGTGCTTTGCCCTCTGAAAACTTACTCTGTCCCCTTTTGAAATGATGTATGGGAGACCGTTTGTTGCACAAAGGTTTAAGAATGTTGATGAAGAAGAGAAGAATGTTACTCAGTATTTGCATAAGCTGGCACAGGTTTTGTCTTCTATCTCAGTACAGGCCCAGGCTGCCCTACCACCTGTCTCTCACCGATCGTTGTTCCTGGAGAGTGGGTTTGGGTAAAAGAACTGTCACCTATAAGTAGTGGTCCCAGCCCCGTCAGGTCCACTTGAGCACCCCAACTGCGATGAAAGTGGAAGGAATCAAGGCGTAGATCCAGATTTAGAATCAAGAAGGTTCCATCAACCCCTCTCCAGTGGCAAGCCCAGCAGGACTGCCTGAAAGTGAAACTTCGACTGTCTCACCTGTTGAACTGTTTCCATCTGACTAGGACAGTGGTTCTCAACCTGTGGGTCGGGACCCCATTTGGGGTCGAACGACCATTTCATGGGGGTCGCCAAACAACGCAGTCCGCCATTTTTTTCCCCCTTTTCCTTAGCTGTGCTACTCCCTTTTATTCTATTGGCTTTTGAAAGCCAATAGAATAGACTCTCTTGAATAGAGTCTAATTCTATTGGCTTTCAAAAGCCAATAGGAATTGTCCAGGCTGTCTCTGCCCTGCTGAGCCCATCAAAAGTCCCATTCTACAAACGGTGCTGCACCAGTTGAGTAGTCCTCGACTTACGACCGGTTGAGTAGTCCTCGACTTACGACCGGTTGGGGGTCGCGGCAGTAAAAAGGTTGAGAACCACTGGACTAGGACAAAGCTTCAATGGACTGGACTACCCTGGAAGTTCGATTTGTGGTATCTGGATTATGTATTGCTACATTTTTATTCTGTTACTGCTGTTTCCCTCGTACATTCTTTGGAAGAAGGAAGGATGCTTCAGACCATGGATCCAACACTTGCCTTAATATGTTTGACCCTCAGGATGGCTCAATGTTCCAAAACCGGCTTGCAGAATCAAGGGTGTGAACAATGTATCACACTTACCCAGCATAAGGGACAGACTAGCAAGACACTGATTTATCACTCCTCCTACGAGTGTAAAAGAACAAAAGGGAGTTGTGTTTATAACAAAACTACATATTCCACTTGCAAAATGGGGGATAGGGTCACTTGTTATGATCCTGTCAATATAGTAAAGCCCTACCAACAACTTCAAATCTGGGCATATGGAAGGACACACAGACAATACCTCTTGCAAAAGAATGACAAGAGACTTATGGGTAGTGCCAGTGTCTGCTTTGATGTATGTAAAGCTATTGACTATAATCAACTTAGTGTGGAGCGCTAGGGCAGAGACAGGCCTACTCATTTAACACCAAACACGTCTGTACATCCTACCATGGCTACAGTTTTCCACCGTGTCTGAGCTGGAACCCTGTAAAGTGGTATACAGGGGTAACCCAATCTAGCACAATCGAAGGAAAGTTCAATGTAATTAAAGGAATCAGTACTTCCCAGTGCAATGGTGATTCCTGCAACCCGTGTGCTTCGAGATAACCAGACCAGCAGACTTCTCAGCATTATTTGGACTAGCTATCAATGAACCAGAGCAGACCCCTGTACGCAGATATATGTTCAAGTTGACACTATTATACCACCGTCCCAGAAACATTTTCAAGTTTTTCACTCTTTTTACGATGAATTGGAAACCACAATTGAGATTCCCTCGGTAGCAAAGAACCTTTTTATTGATCTGGCCAAAATAATTGCTTCATCTCTAAATATAACTAATTATTACGTGTGGGAGGGACGTGCCTGGCTAAGGAATTCTGGGAGTTGAAGTCCATGAGTCATAAAAGGGCCGAGTTTGAAGTCCCCTGCTCTATATGATCCAATCAAGAAACTCAGACGGAGGCTTCCATAAACAGCTCTTTAATCAGCTGAATGAAGCAGCTGGGTGTATTTCCTCCACATGCAGGCAGCAGCATGAAAAAGGAAAGCCACACCCCTTGTTTCCACAAAATTTTCTTTTATAGTGTTATTTTAACCAATCAACTTTCAATACCATCACACTTATGTCACTTTCTCTTATCTCTCTGTACTTGCTCTTCTCAACTTGGGCTAATGGAAGGTAAATTTAGATATGTCACCAAGGATCACATTACCGTTACTGGTGGAAAAACAAGATATAAATAAAGCAAAAAAGGAACTGATTGTAAATTTGATAATGGTAGCTAGATTCGTGATGGTTAAATATTGGAGATGGAATTGGGATATTCAAAGAAATGAGTGGTACAATGAAATATGGAATATGGCAATAAATAATAAATTAACAACAGAAATTAAATTTAAAAAGGCGATGATTAAAATAAATAATTATAATGAAATATGGGATGATTTTATAAAAACAGTCTTGGTGCAAGGCAAAGGGAATAAACCTGCTCAAGAATACATGCTGTTTTGGAGGGGATAAAGGCACAATTGAAATATATTGTTAGTTGTTATATGAGAAGAAATATAGGTAATATAAATGGTCTCTAGTGGTGTGGGTGCACTGTAGTATTTGTATTTTTATACTGTTTTTATTTAGATTTATATGTGTTATGTCTGTATTATTTGTATTTGAATAAAATAATTTTTTTAAAAAATTGTGGAAAGTTCAATTGGACAAACTACTGCCTCCAGATTGATGACCAGGGAAAAGCAATTGAAGACATCACTGATCATATAAAAAAAATATCATATGTCCCGGTTCAAACCTGGACAGGTGTCATGGACACAAGCTGGTTTGGAGAGATCTTTGGTGATTGGCTTTTGGGGGTCTTCTGGTTTTGCCATGCTTGATTCCCATTATCCAAAGAATAGTTACGTCTACCATCTCGGGAATGACAGTCATAGCGTCCTCTGTAAGGAGTGACAAATTCCATAAGCCAGCCAAAGTCCTGACTCTCACTGCAATACCAAAGGAATATGCTTCATTGGTTACCAAGTAACAAATTAAAAGGGAGGAATGAAGGGAATTTAGAGAAATCAAAGCAAAGCTGTTTTGCTTCTGTATACTACCCTTGTGCAGAAACCTCCATTAGCCCAAGGTGAGAAGAGCACGTACAGAGAGATAAGAGAAAGTGACATAAGTGTGATGGTGTTGAAAGTTGATTGGTTAAAATAACACTATAAAAGAAAATTTTGTGGAAACAAGGGGTGTGGCTTTCCTTTTTTATGTTGCTACCTGCATGTGGAGGAAATACACCCAGCTGCTTCACTCTGCTGATTAAAGAGCTGTTTATGGAAGCCTTCGTCTGAGTTTCTTGATATAGAGCAGGGGTCTTCAAACTGGGCCCTTTTATGACTCATGGACTTCAACTCCCAGAATTCCTCAGCCAGGCATGTCCCTCCCACACGTAATAATTAGTTATATTTAGAGATGAAGCAATTCTTTTGGCTAGATCAATAAAAAGGTTCTTTGCTACCGAGGGAATCTCAGTTGTGGTTTCCAATTCATCGTAAAAAGAGTGAAAAACTTGAAAATGTTTCTGGGATGGTGGTATAATAGTGTCAACTTGAACATATATCTGCATACAGGGGTCTGCTCTGGTTCATTGATAGACTTCAACTCCCAGAATTCCTCAGCCAGGCACACTGGGTGAGGAATTCTGGGAGTTGAAGTCTATGAGTCATAAAAGGGCCCAGTTTGAAGACTCCTGATATAGAGTCTCAGAATTTTTTATGCCAGAGGACACTTGAAATAATCTTACACTACAATGCAAACTCCTGACCAAGGTGCATCAAAGTTTTTTCAGCCCTTCCTGAAATCACAAAACATAAACTATGTTACAAGACAGAAACTGGGCCAAATTTTAGTAACAATGGTAAAAAAAAATCACATTAAGTCACTATTTAGTTTTCATTGTCAAAATACAGATACGGAAGAGACTCCAGGGCTACGCAATGAACAGGAGAACAACAGGCCTGTAAGTGGGTTAAAAGAATAAAAAAAAACAAGATACTCCTGGGAAATCAGTTAAGCTGGAAGATCTCCAAGACTGCTTGTTGGGGTCCACTCTGAAAAATCCTCAGATCAGAAATTCTTTCAGGGTGCCAACGATTTTCAGGAACATTCACAGCAACTTATTTGGGCACAATCTGGGTCCGCACAGAAAAAGACAGGACCTCCAAAGCCCAGATAAATAAACAGTCCCACTGCCCAGTCCCTCCAGTCTGGTCTCCCAGCCCTTCCCAGTCCCAAGGCAAAAGCTTCAGCCTCCTTCCTGCTCCTCCCCACAATCCCAGTTTTCAGAATCCAAACGGATCAAAGCTTTTCTCCCACAGAAGGAGGGGGGATTGGACCTTCTGTAATCCAGAACCCGCTTCTTCCCCTCGTGGGGCTGAGCAGTGAGGGAGTCTGAAGTCTGCCTGAGAGGAGAAATGTGTGAATGTAACGCAGGTTGGGCGTCCTCACAATCACAAATCCTCCTCAGGTCAGGAAGGGCCGGTCAGTCGGGGCCTGTCTGTGTCCAAGCAAGGCCTTCATTTCAGGCTCTCCACCCGGAGGGGCTTCTCTCCTCCTGCCTCCAATCCAGCCTCTCTGATCCTTCAGATCCTGAGAGTTTGGGAAATGCCTCTGGAAAAGCTGCTGCACTGAGAGTTTCTCTGAGGAGCAACTAGGGACACCCCAAGACCTCCCATCTGGTTACTGAGGAATAAGAGTAAACTTTAAATATTTTTGATTCTGCAAACTGGCCCATGCTAAGAAACTTCACTTGATAGTTTCTCCGAACAAACAGCTAGGAACACCCCAACGACCCCTTTCTAATTACAAAGAATAATAAATTTTAAATATTTTTAGTTGTGCAAACTGTCCCACGTTGGTGCCTGTCCTAGAAAAAAAAGCCCAGGGGATACTGGGGTTTAGGAAGGGGGTGGGGGGGCAAGATCGAGGAGAAGGTGACAATCAAGAAGGAGGGCTCTTTAGGAAGACCATTCAAGGAACGCTTCTCTGTACACTCTTGCTCTGCCGCATTCACACGGCAGCCTTACCCGGACCGCTCCATTGCACCAGCCTCTGCCTCGGCCAACACACGGAACCCAGTCCGGCTCCTCCCAGCACCAGAAGCCACAAAGAGCCACCGAGCCCGGCCAAAGGCAGGAAAGGCGACCCAGGAGGAAGGGTTGTACGAAGGCAGCCAGGAGGTTCATGAATTGACCTGATCCCGTGCAAACGCCGCTTTCCGACAAGCTCCACTTTGGGGAAAGGAAAGAATTGCGCTCGGGGGCGACCAGGTAGACTTGACTGAGATCTGGAGGGGCGACCCTTGCTCTGTCCGCAAAGGGGTTCTCCTGCGGGGGGTGGGGGGAGGCAGCAGCAGAGTCCCTTCCACGCTTTGGGGTCCCTTCTGAGAGGGGCCAGAGGGGGAGGGGGAACGGACTAGAAAGAGGACCGAATCAGAATTCTCTTCCTGGGAATAATCTTTTGGGGGAAAGAAGGGAGAGAGACACAGAGAGAGATTCCCTGGATGGATTCCCACCAGCAGAAAAAGGGGGCGGAACCTCCGACGCCCCGAAAGGGACTCACCGAGGCAGCTCTCCCGCAGGGCGACCGCCACCAACACCAGGAGCGACAGAGAGCGCAGCGCCATCCTGGCCGCGATCCTCGAACTGCGATCCGCTCTCCAGGCAGAGAAAGACGCGCTCCGAGTGATCAACAACGCAACAACCCAGAGCAGAAACGGGTGATTGGTCAAGCTCAACCAGTAGAAAAAAGGTTTTCCGATTTCGTCATTGTTGCTAGGCGGACGTCCAGGCGCAACCGGCTGGACAGGCGTGGAAAGGAAAGTGAAAGTTCCATCAGGAAATCCCCTTCCAGGCCTTCCGCCTCTTGGGGGGGAGGGGCAGACATGGGGAGGGGGGGTTGGGAAAAGCGGGAGGGTTCTCTGACCCTGGGGGGAGGGGCGCAGACGAGGGGGAGGGGAGACCCCGCAGAGCCCTTCGCAGCCGGGATCCGGTGGAGCTGCCAAAAAAGCCAGGGCAGTCCTGGGCTGCATCACCAGAGAGATAACGTCAAGGTCAGGAGAAGCCACAGCACCGCTTTCTCCTGCAGAAGTGAGGCCACACCTGGCACACTGGGCCCAATTCTGCTCACCAGGAATACAAAAAAGATGCTGAGACCCTGGAAAGCCTGCCGAGAGGAGCGAATAAATCCTAGGATGAAAGGTTGAGCAAGCGAAGTACGTCCAGCCTATGGAAGAGAAAGACTAGAGAAGGAACCTGATAACTATCTTCCTGTAAGGCAAGGGTCTTCAAACTCGGCCCTTTGATGACTCGTGGACTTCAACTCCCAGAATTCCTCAGCCAGGCACGCTGGCTGGGGAATTCTGGGAGTTGAAGTCCACCAGTCATAAAAGGATCAAGTTGAAGACCCCCTGGTCGTGCCCAATTGCAACAGCACAAGACAGCAAGGGGACAAGGGAGCAGTATGATTGGCTTTTAAATGGTTAAACAATCGTTATGTGCCATCAATTCGTTAGGTGTCGTCATTTCATTTGAATCCAGGTCCGTGACTCCTTTTGTTCGAGGTAAATGGTGTTTCCCTGCACAAGCGTTAATAGTGCCCAAAAGCGAGATAGCGTTAATTAGGGTTAGCCCAGATGGATCCAATTTCTCTTTGTTCCAGTATTTGAGGGGATCCACTATTTTTCCAAAGGCCCGGAGGACAGGAGAAGGAATAAGGGGGTGGAAGCTTGTTAAAGAGAGGTCTAGCCTAGAAGTAAGGAGAAATTTTCTGACAGTGAAAACAATTAGTCATGGTATGGTTTTCCCTCCTGGAGTTGTTAGAGCTGCATCACTGGAGGTTTTCAAAAATAGACTGGACAACCATTTGACTGGGATGGTGTAAGGTCTCCTGCTTTGAGCAGAAGGTTGGACTAGAAGACCTCTGAGGTCCCTCCCAGCCCTATGAATCTATTTTCCAGGTGAGAAACCTCAAGTGATCTTTGCTCCGGATAAAGCATAGGGTTTCCTGCCTGAGCGAGGGGGGGTTGGACTAGATGACCTCCAAGGTCCCTTCCAACTTTATTATTATTAATAATCATAATCATAATATTCATTTGGCGGACTTTCTAATACAGCGCCCAGTCCCTGATTGCGGGAGCAGCAGATGACCTTGGTTCCTATGGGACAGAAGATTATTATGACTAGTGAAGCACCTGGGCAAGCTCCCCTCCCTCCCTCCCTCTCTCCCTCCGGTGTGGCAACCTAGAATGACGAGAAAGATGGCTGCAGCCAGGCTCATGGTAGAGTTGACAGCAAGAAGTTTATTGAAAAATACATTCTTGCAAGAGCGGCTGGCTAGCAAGTTGGCACAGCCAAAAAGAGATTTCGGCATGATTTTATTCACTAGGCCCAAAGCCGAAGTCCCTCCCTTGCAATGCCATTTGACAAGGACCACAAGGTTTACACCCTAACCAGAACGCCTAACTCACCCATGTGAATCCCCCACCCGTGTTTATATTCCTCCCCACCCTTTGCCTAGTTCCCCACTGGCTTTGGCCCTTCCTAAGTTTCTCTGTTAGCAGTGTGTGAAGGTTTGCCTGGTTCCGTTTTGTGGGAACGCACCTGCACAGGCATGAGCGGTTAGTGTCGTTATTATGTGCAAGCTCTTGTGGTTAAAAACTGTCAGCTAGTTTTTTTAATCCTCATTTCTGAACCTCCCACAGGGGATCCTTTAGACTGATTCCTTGCAAGGGAGAATGCAATTCCCAACCCCTTTTGGTGTCCCCCCCCAAAAAACTTTTAGAGCAGTGGTTCTCAACCTTTCTAATGCCGTGACCCCATAATATAGTGCCCCATGTTGTGGTGACCCCCAAGTGGGTGTGGCCACCAATAAGAGGGAGTAGGACAGCTAGGGAAAAGGGAAAAAAATGGCGGACAGCATGGTTTGGCGACCCCCATGAAATGGTCATTCGACCCCAAATGGGGTCCCGACCCACAGGTTGAGAATCACTGTTTTAGAGAGAGCTAAAAATAAACAGCACCGTTTCCAATCGTTATGAAAAGAAAAGCATTCAAACTAAAATTAGCCGTGCAATAGTCCAAAACCACATGTCAAAATAATTGCCATGCAATTTTGGAAGGATTAAACGGACCCTTCTTGGTAGCAATCAGCTGTGATATGTTCTTTGTCAACAGGGCTTTCTGCCCTTTTACAAAAGGACCTGGCTACATAGCATCATACAGATGAACTTGGTCCATCTCAAAAAGCTAAGCGGGGGTGTCAGACATGATGGGAGACCAACAGAAGAAACTGGACTGCCAGCTAGACTGAGTCATATTTGGAATTTATCACAAGAAGACAGTGGAAATTCACTTCCGTCTGCTGGTAAATCTCCTTGAATTATCAGAAAATTGAATAAGCAAGATTCAGAAGAAATGTTTATGATTCATGAATTAATGTGCCTGACTTTTTATGTTCCTTTTTCAATTCTTATTCACCTTTTCTCTTGTTCTCTTTCTCTCTCCCTCTCTCCCTGTCCCTACCTCTCAGATATAATAATAGTAGTAGTAGTAGTAACAACAATAATAAAGTTGGAAGGAACGTTGGAGGTCATCTAGTCCAACCCCATGCCCAGGCAGGAAACCCTGTACCATTTCAGACAAATGGCTGTCCAGTCTCCTCTTAAAAACTTCCAGGGTTGGAGCATCCACAATTTCTGGAGGCAGGTGGTTCCACTGATTAATTGTTCTCACTATCAGGAAATTTCTCCTTAGTTCTAGGTTGCTTCTCTCCTTGATTAGTTTCCATCTGTTGCTTCTTGTCCTGCCTTCAGGCGCCTTGGAAAATAGCTTGACTCCCTCTTCTTTGGGGCAACCCCTGAGATATTGGAACACTGCTATCATGTCCCCCCTCGTCCTTCTCTTCATTAAACTAGACATACCCAATTCCAGCAGCTTTTCCTTATATGTTTTAGCCTCCAGTCCCCTGATCATCTTTGTTGCTCTTCTCTGCACACTTTCTAGAGTCTCAATGTCTTTTTTTACATTGTGGTGGCCAAAACCGGATGCAACACCCACACAGAGAGCTAGTTGTTCACATATTTGAATCCCACCACTGTATCTCTCTCTCTCTCTCTCTCTCTCTCTCTCTCTCTCTCTCTCTAAAAAGTGACATGAGCGTTTTTCATACTTATGACCTTTGCAGGATCCCCATGATCACGTGATCAAAATTCCAAAAGCTGGGCAACTGGCTCATACGTATGACTGTTGCTGTGTCCCAACGTCATGTGGTCACCTTTTGAAAAATTTTAACAAGCAAAATCAATGGGGAAGCCAGATTCACTTATTACATTACTAACTAATTAAAGAGCCGAGGTGGCGCAGCAGTTAGAGTGCAGTACTGCAGGCCACTTTAGCTGACTGTGTTCAGCAGGTCAGCGGTTCAAATCTCACCGGCTCAAGGTTGACTCAGCCTTCCATCCTTCCGGGGTAGGTAAAATGAGGACCCAGATTGTTGGGGGCAATGTAAATATATATATACATTGCTTACTGGTGTACACCGCTTAGAGAGTGCTTGCCCTTAAAGCGGTATATAAGTCTCATAAATAAATAAATAAATAAATAAACTTATCAACTACGGTGATTAACTTAACAATTCTGGCAAGAAAGGTTGTAAAATGGGGCAAAGCTCACTTAACCAATGTCTCACTTAACAATGGAAATTTTGGGCTCAACTGTGGTCGTAAGTCAAGGACTGCCTGTATATCTATATACAAACATATACACATACACATACATATACATACATACACGTACATACTGTTGCTAACTGGCTCTCAATATATAGGCAGTCCTCAATTTATGACCACAATTGAGTCCAAAATTTCTGTTGCTAAGCAAGACAGTTGTTAAGTGAGTTTTGCCCCACTTTACAACCTTTGTCACACTTGTTCAGCGAATCACTGAAGTTGTTAAATCAGTAACACAGTTGTTAAGTGCATCTGGCTTCCCCCATTGATTTTGCTTGTCAGAAGGTCGCAAAAGGGGATCACGTGACCTTGGGATGCTGCAAGCGTTATAAATCTGAGTCAGTTGCCAAGCATCTGAATACTGATCTGGTGACCATGGGGATGCTGCCACGGTCGTAAACATGAAAAAGGTTATAAGTTACTTTTTTTCAGAGCCGTTCTAACTTCTGTGAGGAATAAAAATTCAACTCCAAGGGTGTTGGAAAACAAAGCAAGTTTTATTAAAGCTTTTGCAATAGCTGGAGGAACTCTTGGTAATGGCTAATCCCAGAGTCTACACCTGAATCAATTTTTGCATAGGTTTTTATACCCTGCCACATCCTTCCAAAAATGACCCCAGTCGATAGGCCCATCCGGTCACATGCTTTCCGACCACCTAGCAACCATTACAGTGACCAAACCCTCCAATTATTAGATCAAAAAACGCCCTTTGTTCCTGTCTTATCTTCCCTTCCTTGGCTGTGGCATGATTTGTAACATCCAGCTCACTAAGGGTATAACCCACGGGTCGGCAACCCGCAGCTCCGGAGCCTCCCCCCGCCATTTTCAGAGAGAGAGACAAGGAAAGAGAGAGGCTCTCTCTCTCTCTCTCTCTCTCTCTCTCTCTCTCTCTCTCTCATGTGGACTTGCCCCCTTGCAGGGCTCCTGATTGGCCCTGTGCTCGGGTGCCCCACCCCCTGGGAGAAGGGCAGCCAGGAAGTCCCTTTCCCAGGCTGGCCCGATCTGAGGCGCACGTGGCTGGGGAGCCATGCGGGGAAGCCCCAAGATCCCCTCTGGGAGTGGCCCGCCCGAGCCTCTGCTGAGCGAGCCAGCCCTTCCACAAAGTGCGGCCCTGAGGGAGAGCAGCACCTCCGATGCCCAGCCGGCACAACCGTTGGCCGAGCAGCAGCAGAGCCAGAGACAGAGGGTCAGTGGCGGGGGGAGGGAGGGGGCTCTGAGTCCAGGGAGCACTGCTGTGAAGCGGCCGCAGGGCAGGTGGCGCCCTCCCGGCTTACTTGTTCCAGGCGGCAGTCTCAGCTAGGCATTGCTTCCTGGGCCGTCACCGGGCCGTTCCCTGGGAAGCCGAGCCGGCCACATGTCTCCCCAGGCCAGGCAGGGTGGCAGTCAGGCATGAAGCTCGCCTGGCTGCCACAGGGCTCTCCACTGCCCAGCCCCATTGGCGATGCCTTCTTCAGCTGCTTTCGGGCAACCGCCGCACCGCCACCCTCGGTGCTGCAGGAGGAGACCTTGGGCTGTGAGGCCAGCAGGGCTGGCGGCGATCGGGACCCCCCCTCGTCCCCGCGGCAGAACTTCCCATTGCCGGCGCGGCCGCCCATGGTGCATCCGGCTTTGGCGTCCTCCTCTTGCAATGGCGAAGTGGCTGAGGATGTGGCGGGGGCTGGGCTGGGGGTGGCAGGGACCCTGACCATGCTTCAGTGGCCGCCGCCGGAGCCACTGCCTCCCGTCCTGCTCCCCCTCCCTGCCTGTTCAGCTGAGGATGCGGTGGGGGGGGCAGCTGGGAGCTGCTGCCTCCTGTCCTGCTCCCCTCCCCATCCGTTTAGCTGAGGACACGGCGGGGGGGGCGACTGGGAGCTGCTGCCTCCTTCCTACTCCCCTCCCCGTCCGTTTAGCTGAGGACGCGGCAGGGGGACAGCTGGGAGTTGTTGCCTCCTGTCCTGCTCTCCTCCCCGTCCGTTTAGCTGAGGACGTGGTGGGGGGTGGTGGCTGGGAGCTGCTGCCTCCCATTCTGCTCCTCCTCCCCATCTGTTTGGTGCTGTCTGCCTTTTGTTCTCTCTCTCTTCACCTGGAGGGTGAGAGAGAGAAAGAAAGAGAGAGGAAAGAGAGAAAGAGGAAAGGAAGAGAAGAGAAAGAGAGAGGAAAGAAAAAGAGAAGAGAAAGAGAGGAAAGAAAGTTAGAGGAAAGAAAGAGGAAAGAGAGGAAAGAGAAAAAAAGAGGAAAGAGAGAAAGAGCAAAGAGAGAAAGAGAGAGAGGAAAGAGAAAAAGAGAAGAGAGAGGAAAGAGAGAAAGAGGGGGAGAGGAAAGAGAAAAAGAGAGAGAGAGAAAGAGGGGGAGGAAAGAGAGAAAGAAAGAGGGGGAGGAAAGAGAAAAAGAGGAAAGAGAAAAAAGATTGAGAAAAGGGAAAGAGGAAAGAGAGAGAAAGTTAGAAGAAAGAGAGAGAAAGAGAAATAAGAGAAAGGAAAGAGAGGAAAAAGAAGAAAGAGAAAGAAGAGAAAGAGGAAAGAAAGAAAGTTAGAGGAAAGAGAAAGAGAGGAAAGAAAAAGAAAGAAAAGAGAAAGAGAAGAGAGAGGAAAGAGAGAAAGGGGAAAGAGAGAGAAAGAGAGTAGAGATAGAAAAAGGAAAGAGAAAGGAAAGAGGGAGAGAGAAAGAGGGAGAGGAAAGAGAGAAAGAAGAAAGAGAAAGAGGGGGAGAGGAAAGAGAAAAAAGAGGAAAGAAAAAAGATTGAGAAAAGAAAGAGAAGAGAAAGAGAGGAAAGAGAAAGAGAGGAAAGAGGACAGAGAAAGAGAGAAAATTAGAGGAAAGAGAGAAAGGAAAGAAAGAGAGAGAGAAAGAGAGAGGAAAGTGACACAGAGAGACCCTTTTGACATCTAAAATGAAGATAACGCTGCATATATCCTTTTTTACCTTTATTTTATATACACACACACACAAACACACACACACACACACACACACACACATTAAAGGTAAAAAAGGATATATGCAGTGTTATCTTCATTTTAGATATCAAAAGGGTTTTATGGCTCCCAGTGTTTTGTTTTCGGTGGGAAACATGTCCAAGTGGCTCTTTGAGTGTTTTGGGTTGCCTACCCCTGGTATAGCCTTATCTAAAAGGTGAACTGTTACTCAAACTGGATAATTGCAATTATAAAAGATTTATGTCTTCCCTTGTTTAACTTGTTGGAAGAAAAGTCTTCATCATGGTTCAGTCCAAGCCGGGAATAAACAACATGGTGACTGCTTTTAGAAAGAAGGTTGCACTTTATTGAAGAGGAGAGCCAGACAGAAAGATGGCTCTGGCAGAAAAGAGAGAGTGATCACATGTAGGGAGTGGGTTTTTATACCCTCTGGAGCCCTTTGCTTGGAGTTGTTTCCTGTTCCTGTGGCATGAACTTTGACCTGAGTCTGAGTGTGCTCTTTTGGTATCTGTGGGTTAATCCTATTATGGCCTGTCTTAGAGTTTGGATGGGGTATGTAGATTTTAGGTGTCTTTGTCTTCTTAATCTTCTAGCTGGGGGGCCTCCATCTGCATTTCTACAGAGCTGGTTTCTCTTTGGGGGAGGGAGACCTGGGGCTATTAAGAAAAAACTGGGCATGCTTTCTGCTCTTTAAGATCCTTTGAGGAAATATATTTTTCTGCCCTTTTAATATTTCCTTCGCTGGGGGGGGGCTGACTTCCCACAATCTATAAGAATGTCTGCTCTTCAGAAATGGAAAATTACAACATGTACATTTCTAAGGTGACCAATCGTCCTCCTTTAGGGAGGACAGTCCTCCTTTTGTAGGTTCTGTCCTCCCTCGAAAAGTGTCCTCCTACATGTCCTTCTTTTCGATATTTGAAGACTAATCTGCAGGGCTTTTTTTTCTCATAGAACGCTCAGAACGGCGTTCCGGCACCTTTTTTGGGATGGGTTTTTTTTTCAACTTTTGCGTGAGCTGTGCTACTCCCGCTATTGGCTTTCGAAAGCCAATAGGAATTGCTACTGAGCGTGCCAAAACACCCGGCTGGCAAACTTTGCACATGCAAGTTGTCTGTATTATTGTTGCAATGAATAAAATGTATCTTTTATTTACGATATTTTTTTCTTCAATTTATTTGTGTCCTCCTTTTCATTGTAAAAAAGTTGGTCACCTTAACATTTCTTGTGTACCTCACACTTCGAATGATCACTAAACAAAGCGTAAGTTGAGAAGTTCCTGCATTTGTCATGCTCTAAGCCAGTGGCCCCCAACCTTTTGGGCAGGAGGGACCGGTTCCATGAAGAAAGTTTTTTCCACGGACCAGAGGGGGCCTGGTTTTGCACACTGCCTGCATCCTGCAGATGGGGCTTTGCTTGTTTGTGCAGCCCGGTTGCTGACATGCCACGGATTGGTGCCAGTCCACGGACCGGGGGTTGGGGACCCCTGCTCTAAGCAACTACCATATGGAACTCCAGTATAATTACACAACTGGAGCTGCTTAACTGTTGGAGTATTTTATATAATACAGTAGTAGCATGTTTCATTGGAGCATTTATACTTTTATTACGGCTCAGACACCATTGTCTCCTTTTGTCTTCTTTAAAATTAGTTGGCCTGCTAACACCCTGTTATTCACAGGCCTCGAAAGCTGCTTATACGGGAAGTGAGAGAAGGCCTACATTCCAAGGATAGTGTTCTGCCCAGACGGAACACATGGCTCTGAATTCAATCTAAATAGACAGATAACTCGACAGAAATGATTTAAACAAACATTTATTGTCCAGGAATTCTAAGCAGAGACTTACTATGCTGTAGATGCATCTGGTTTTCCATATTTGTTCATTCCTATAGGTAATTTAATATTGAATTTTCCCCTCTTCTGCTGAGAGTCACATGTTGGCAAAACACAGGTGGCTGGATGAACAAAGGCTTCCATCTGGCTTGTGTCCAGGAAGTCTCCCAATGACCCTTTTTGACTCCTCCCACTGACCCATCAACATACCCAGCATTTAACCCAACAACTGCCAGATATTCTAACATACTAACACATGCTCCCTAGTTAGAGTTACGTAGGTCTATGCTAAGTCCAGAACAGATAGTTTCTCCTTAGGTTAAGTATTTCTCAGACAATTTAGAGGCCCCGGCAAGGAAGAAAGGAAGGAAGTTCCTTATATGGAGTGATATTGAGGAAGGAATTGGGTAAATTGGGAAAGGGGAGAGTGTAAAGACCGACCTCACCTCAGCCTCCTAAGAAAGCAGAACTCTTGAAACAGGCATTGTCTCAAAAGGAACTTTTATTAGGGGCTAGGGCAGTGGTTCTCAACCTGTGGGTCGGGACCCCATTTGGGGTCAAATGACCATTTCACGGGGGTCACCAAACCATGCTGTCTGCCATTTTTTTCCCTTTTCCCTAGCTGTCCTACTCCCTCTTATTGGTGGCCACACCCACTTGGGGGTCACCACAACATGGGGAACTGTATTATGGGGTCACGGCATTAGAAAGGTTGAGAATCACTGGGCTAGGGCAAGGGTAGGCCACCTTGGCTCTTTTATGACTCGTGGACTTCAACTTCCAGAATTCCTGAGCTAGCCACGCTGAAGTCCATGAGTCATAAAAGAGCTAAGGTTGCCTACCCCTGGGCTAGTGACAGCAGAGAAAACAAGGGAGGTCTGAGGAAAAACCCGTGCAAGCAGTATATTAAAAGCAACATTCAATACTTCTCCACCCAGGATCCCAGAGTCCGTTTGAATTCCAGCCAGTCCACAGATAGCATGTTTTGATAACTGGCTTCTTCGGCAAGCCCTCTCAAGGTCTCTCTCGCTTTCATTTTTGGCTCTAAGCGCAAACCTTATGCTAGAAATCAGGGGTTCTCAACCTTAGCAACTTTAAGACTTGTGGACTTCAACTCCCAGAATTCCTCAGCCAGCTTTGCTGGCTGAGGAATTCTGGGAGTTGAAGTCCACAAGTCTTAAAGTTGCCAAGGTTGAGAACCCCTGTGCTAGATAAGGGTGATACATAGTGGGAAGACAGTGCAAAGCATCGCCAAGGTATCCCCCTTCCCAACAGAATTGTTGTTGTTGTTGTTAGTTGCGAAGTCATGTCCGACTCATTGTGACCCCATGGAGAACATTCTTCCAGGCCTTCCTGTCCTCTACCATCTTCTGGAGTCCATTTAAATTCATGCCTACTGCTTCAGTGACTCCATCCAGCCACCTCCTTCTCTGTCGTCCCCTTCTTCTATTGCTCTCAATCTTTCCCAGCATTCAACTCTTCTCCAGGGAGTCCTTCCTTCTCATTAGGTAGCCAAAGTACTTGAGTTTCAACAGGTCCCAAAGAAGGTTTACAGACTCAGGAATAGGCATAGGGAAATAATGTACTTCTTTGGGGACTTGACAGGCAGTGATATTTTATAGAGAATAACAGAGTTTTCATCGGGGTTGCATTTCTTCCTGTCAGAAACCTCAGCTGAGAAATGAAACCCGAGTCAATACAGGTGTAACAACATGAGTGATTCCGGGAAGCAGAATGCAAAACTCAAAACTGCCCTCGCACCTTCTGAAGTGACTTCCTGGGGTGTCTCTTCTGCCCAGTAATTTTATGGGTTTTCATGGATTTATTGCTCTCTTTTTTTTTAATGAAATGGTGTATACCACCCAGAGTCTCCTTTATGAGAGATGAGCGGCTATACAAATACGATTAAATAAATTCAGAAAACGTTTTCTGCATAAGTTAAATATTTACTTAGAAAAAGAAGAGATTGGTCAGCCATTTTTTTCTAGAATGGTATAGGCCTAGAACAGTGGTTCTCCACCTGTGGGTCGGGACCCCATTTGGGGTCGAACGACCATTTCACGGGGGTCGTCAAACAACGCAGTCCGCCATTTTTTCTCCCTTTTCCTTAGCTGGGCTACTCCCTTTTATTCTATTGGCTTTTGAAAGCTAATAGAATAGACTCTCTTGAATAGAGTCTAATTCTATTGGCTTTCAAAAGCCAATAGGAATTGTCCAGACTGTCTCTGCCCTGCTGAGCCCGCCAAAAGTCCCATTCTGCAAACGGTGCTGCACCAGTTGAGTAGTCCTCGACTTACGACCGGTTGAGTAGTCCTCGACTTACGACTGGTTGGGGATCGCAGCATTAAAAGGTTGAGAACCACTGGCCTAGAAAGTGTGCAGAGAAGAGCAACAAAGGGTGGACAAAGGGCCTGGAGGCTAAATCCTACGATGAAGGGTTGAAGGAGCTAAGCGTGACCAGCCTACGGAAGAGAAGGTTTAGGGGGGAACGGGATAACTGTCTTCCAGCACTTGAGGGGTTCACAGAGAAGAGGGGATCCATTCCTTCTCCAAATCCCCAGAGGGCAGGAGAAGAAACAAGGGGTGGAATCTTGTTAGAGAGAGATCCAACCTAGAAGGAAGGAGAAATTTACTGGCAGTGAGAACAATAAATCAATGGAATAGTTTTCCTCCTGGAGTGAGAGCTCCATCAGTAGGGATTTTGAAAAATAGACTGGACAATCATTTGACTGGGATGACACAAGGTCTCTTGCCTTGACCTGAGGAGTGGACTAAAACAGGGGTCCCCAACCTGTGGGCCACAGCCTGATAGTGGGACAGGCTGGCCAATGTGCACATGTGTGTGTGCACAAACCGCCACTCGCGCTAGTGCTGCGGTCATGGGGCGCGAAAACACGGTGCTGTGCCTCGCAGTGCAAAAACAGGCCGCTGCCATGCCTTGGGGCACAAAAATGGGCCAATGCCGCACCTCAGCACGTGAAAACAGGATGCTGACGCCACACCTCGGGGCGCAGAAACGGCACTGCACAGGAATGGGGCAGGGCTAGCAAGTATCACGCAAGTGCTAGCTCTGCCCCATTTGCATTGCGCTCATTCTCACAGCCCTGTGTGCGTGCGCATGTGTGTGTGCGCATAAAATGCTTCCCTCTCCCTTTCCCTCTGGTCCGCCAACCAAGAAAGATTAGTGACGTTGGGACTAGAAGATCTCTGAGGTCCCTTCCAGCCCAATAATTCTATGTTCTAGGTCAGAATAACCAAGTGATCTTCCCTCTCCTCTGGATGAAAAACGTTTTTGTTGCATCTTCAAGGGGTAGACCCGTTTTTCAAGGGGAAAAGATCAGAGGCCTGAAATATAGTACATAAATTCTCTATTTCCTTGTATTTTCCAGTGAAGATACAAATCTTTAGGAAGCTTCAAACGCTTCAGTTCTCTCCGCAATAAACTGAGATGGCTGCTCTCTCCTTTGCTGGTTCTTCCCGGGAATTCTGGAACTGAATAAATCAGCCTTCGGATTAGGATCGTTGTTATTATGATGATCAGTAATGAACTGAAGCTCCTGC
This sequence comes from Crotalus tigris, assembly GCF_016545835.1. Taxonomy (NCBI): domain Eukaryota; kingdom Metazoa; phylum Chordata; class Lepidosauria; order Squamata; family Viperidae; genus Crotalus; species Crotalus tigris. The sequence continues at coordinate 672,952 of NW_024096938.1, read as the reverse complement.
TCTTACGTTTTTCCTGAGGAGGAAAGTACAGGTAGTCCTCAACTTACAAAAGTTCATTTAGTGACCCTTCAAAGTTACAGAGGCACTGAAAGAAGTGACTTACGACCATTTTTCAAACTTACAACCTTTGCAGCATCTCCATGATCATGTGATCAAAATTCAGATGCTTGGCACCTGCCTCCTACTTATGACCGTTGCAGCGTCCCGTTGCAACCTTCTGACAAGCAAAGTCAATGGGGAAGCCAGATTCACTTAACAACCAGGTTACCAACTTATCAGCTGCAGTCATTCACTTAACAACTGTGGCAAGAAATGTCGTTAAGTGGGGCAAAATTCACTTAGTAAATGTTTCACTTAACAACATAAATTTTGGGCTCAATTGTGGCTGTAAATTGAGGACTACCATATGAATGGCCTTTTGTCTTCTTCAACCGTCTGATATGCTTACAACCTTCCATGCCCAGCTGTTTTCCTTGGTAAGTAGAGTCTGTCAACATCGCTGCGAGGATGACGGTCCTGATTCATTGTCATTATTTTCCTGGTCTTTCCTCTCCAGGCCTTGGCTGTCGATGATTCTGGAGCTGCTGCTCATTGTTGGTCTCCTCTTCAAAAACTGAGCCCACTGTGACAGACAAGATAACCCGGGAGATTTGGAAACCCAGATGCTTCCGGGTACCCATCTTCAAAGGGAAGTCAAGGGCAGGAGGACAATGTGTTCATTTAGCAAGGCTCCTATAAGGCCTGAAAGATCAGGTCCACACATGAGAGTCCAATTAAACAGATTTATTGTTACTCACACCTATGCACAGGAATCTTCTCAACTAACAGTTAGCACCTCGTAGGAGTTAAAAAAAGGTCAACGGAACTGAAGGAGGGCTGGACTTAGCTTGCTTGTGGCTACAAAGGGATTCTAGGCTGATCCCTCCTTTAACTCCCCCCTCAGGTTCTGCCACTCCTTCCCCTACAGCAGTGTTTCCCAAACTTGAGAATTTTAAGGCATGTGGACTTTAACTCCCAGAATTCCACAGCCAGCAACGCAGGTTGTGGAATTCTGGGAGTTGAAGTCCTCATGCCTTAAAATTGTCAAGTTTGGGAAACACTGCCCTACAGCTCCACACCCATCAAAAGGCCATTGTAACTTCTTGTTTTCTCCGTGGGGGGGGAGGGGGACGACAAGATGATTTCCTCTTGCCCAATTTCTCTGAAAGGAAGGTACTCGCTCCTGGATTACCAAATTCACTTCTTTCCGAGTTGCTTTATTTGTAACCAGCGTAGGCCAATTGTCTCCAGAGAGCTGCCTGGCAGCAAGGCATCATGGGAGTTGAAGTCTAAAGTATCTGGAGGGCTCCATGTTGTCTATATCTGAGAAGAAAAATGTCTCCCTGGCAGTAACTCTTAAAGGAGCAAGAGGCATAGAATGTGTTTGCGAGATGCATAAAAGTAGTTGCTGAGTAATTTTCAGCCTATTTGTCTCTTTGTTTGAATTTTTTTCTGTGATATTTTTCTCCAGTTCCTCAGTATATTGAATGAAATATCCTACAGGGCATGAGACCAGGCTATTCGAGATATCGTATAGGGCAGTGGTTCTCAACCTTTGGGTCGCGACCCCATTTGGGGTCGAACGACCATTTTACGGGGGTTGCCAAACAACGCGATCCGCCATTTTTTCCCCTCAGGGGCCGCCGCCGCGCATGCGCACTGTGCGCGGGGCGCACCGCGCATGCGCACCGTGTCCTTATGACCAGGGTTGCCATATAAAAAGGTTGAGAACCACTGGTATAGGGTTTCCTGCCTGAGCAGGGGGTTGGACTAGAAGACCTCAAAGGTCCTTTCCAACTCTATCATTGTTATTGTTATCGTCTCCCACTGCGGGTATCTGCCACTATACTGGATAGGGTGGACCCTCTCCCCTTCCAACTTTATTATTATTATTAAAAAATAAGGCCATCTCCTGAAGCCTCAGAAGTGTCCCTTTCTCATGGCTGCCTCTACATTTCAGAAGACTCTTGAGCAGATCCCGCTCCTCTTAGCCTTCCACAATGGCATCAAAACCTGGCTTTGTATCCATATCCTGGCTTCAGGAAAGGTGGTCGATGCCATGTTATGGTAGGGAAGATGTGATGACTGGAGGGGGGGGGAACTTTCCCACCTCTTGGCTAAGAAGGATCGTTGCTGGCTGAGGAGAGACCTGGGAACGCAAGAATGTTTGATGCGGTGGACACTGAATCCACATGCTTAGCGCCTTCCACCATCCTGCAGATGGGTGTCGGGGCTCCTAAAAGGAAGATGGTGGGCCCAAGTTTTTAGTTTTTGTCATGCGGTTTTTGTGTTCTTCATAGTTTGACTATTTTTGTGAGCTGCCTAAAGTTCTTTAGGTGTCTAAGAAATAAATACAGTTCTAAAACTTTTGAATCAGGGGAAGACACTCAAATACTGATTGAATTCTCACAAAATGCTTTAAAGCAGCCGTGTCCGACCTTTCGGCTTGTCTTGGCTCCACGGAGTGAGGAGAAATGGTCTTGGGCCACATATAAAATCTATAATATAGTTAATGTATTTAAATAACTTCCTTTATATTTTTATTAGAGCATTAAAACTTCTGCAGGACCGCTTTACTAGCTATCCAAGGCCGCATGTGGCCCACAGGGGCCAGGATGGATGTGGCTGCTTTAAATAGTCTCCTTTATAGGCTCTCAAAGATGGCCAGCTCTTGAAGGCATCTGGGAATCCCAAAAGAAGTTTGGGTGTAAGACCCCACCCTTTTTCAATTTCACTGTTCACTTTCAATCCTTTCACTCCTTTGCTCAGAAAGCATCCGTCGTAATATGGGGACTTCTTTCCCGTCAATCAAGCGTCTCTGCATTCTTGGGCGACTGCATGAAATGAGGCACCTGAAGAGCAAGACCCAAAATCCATCCTGGTTCCAGCATGCTGGAAGGGTCTGAAGGGCTCCACCTGAGAGTCGGTCCTAATTCAGAAGAAGGCCGATCCCCTCTTCTCTCCTCCCTCCTGATGCTGGGAGTGTCCACTCGTGCTACAAAGAGGAGGGAAAAGGTTTTTTTTATTTAATCAGTATAATAAGAATTGTATTAATTTAAATATGAGACATGAAATACCAAAGGGAAAAGAGAGGAAATAGTTAATGTAATAGTTTGAGATCTGCACTAAAGATATTTGTATGTTATTAAATTATTGACCAACTCAGCCGCCACGTGCTTTCCAAATATTTAAATGTAAAATTAGAAAATCAATAAAATTTTCTTTAAAAAAAAAAAAAAAGAACTCACCGTCTCCCAGTTAGTCTCACTTGGTGCCCTCAACCCGAAATGAAACTGTCTCTAATTATTCTAATTATTTCACCAGAACTGGACACAGAGGGAACCCGGGGAGGAGTTATTAGGAGGGCCTTTAAAAAAAGGGGGGGCTTTCTCTCTTTTCATCCCCCCCCCATCCGCCCAAAGTCTGGCAAAGGGACAGAATGGCTCGTGCAGCAGCAGCTCCCTCCGACTCACCCTGGCTGGAACTGCTGGATTCTTCCTCACTTCCTGGAAAAGAGGGAAAGAAAGGCGGGGGAGAAAGTTGCTCTCTTGGCTTACAGATGGAAAAACTCAGCTCTTTCTGACTCCATCTCCCTCCCTTTCTCTCTCGCACACAATCAGAGACCCACAAATACATGGAGAGAGTTTGAACCAAACCGCTTTGGCTTAAAGGCACAGGAAAGAATTCTTCAAATTTATAGGTCTATCACACAAAGCCAGAAGGCAGAGCTGACCTAAAAAGATACAGATAGATCCAAAGTTTCTTTTTCCAGTCAGTTCGTACTTAGACAGCCTTGTGATGGGAGACCAAGAGGAGATCCAGCTGGCATCCCCCAAAGCTCCTTGTCTCTCAAAATGCCCCCTTTTGATCCCTAATTTGATGGAACTTCTGACTCTCATTTCACCAAACCTTTCCTTTCTGCCCAGTTGGGAAACAGAGCATGTCCTCAGTCAGAGGGACCTCCCACCAGCTGGGTCTTCTCATCTTCTGGAAGGTTCCTTGTCCCAAAGGTTTCTCTTTGAGGACCCCACTTCCAAGAACAGCCTGGCTGTAATGAAAAGGGGGTCCATCTTCCCCAGCCAGATTTTTACAATGAAGAGGAAGATAGCACACAAACACACACACACACATACACACCTCTCAACTGATGGAGCCTCTGGTCCCTGCTTTAAGTTGGAGATTACTTGTAAAGAGGACAATTCACTCGGTGTTGCATTGTGGTCATCTTGACGTCTCTCTGCAAGGATAAAAATCAGTGAAAGCTCCAAAGAACCCACCAGAGATCATCCAATCTCACCTCTTTAGGAGGAAGAACCCCAGGAGATATTTCACAGTTCCTTTGACCCATAAATAAAGACAGAAAGATCTTCAAAATACAAAAGTATCTCCTGATTTGCCCCTAGGGAGACCTGCTGCCTCCGAAATGGATGGAGGGAAATGGGGGAAGTAGCAGCAGCTGGGAGGGGAGGAAGATTTTCATGGAAATCCTTCTCTGCTGCTCTTCGACCAAAACCTTGGAAAGGGACAGAACTGGGATGCCTCTTCCCAGCTCAGAAGAAGACGGGACTGTCCCCACTTCAGACTCAGCTGAATCGAGAATGGAGTCCCAGCAAGAGGCTGAGTCTCAGATGCTCCCCAAGAGGGCTGGGAAAACAGGACAGAAGGAAGCCCGGAAGAAGCTCCCCAAAGGGAGAGACTTGGGAGTGATGTTCCTATCTTCCCCCAAGAACCCAAAAAAGAATACTTACTGGGAATGTAAATAAAAGCCAAGATCCCAACAATCGCAAACACCGAGACAAGGCCAGCCACAACGCAGCCGATGATGATCCCCAGGTTGGATTTTGGTTCTGAATTGGGAGAAAAAGCAGATAATTGAAGGAGAGCCCAAAACAATCATCCCAATTGGGGGAGAGACCTAAAGCAGCCAAAGCTGGAAATTCCCCAAATTAAAAACCTCCATGGGCTCCTCTTCATGTCCCTCTGAGGGAAACCTGAAGGCGCCTAGCTAACCATTGTTAGGACGTGACCTCATGTCGCTGCCTTCTTCTCCCACCAGCCCAGCATGAAGGAAACTGAATTCATCTTTAGCTCTTCAGCTCAAAAACAGCCATTTGCAACTTTGTGACTCTCAGCAACTTACAAAACAAAAACTTCACCAACACAATAATGTAAGCAAAAATATTTTTGCTCTTTTTATAGGCAGCCCCAATATCTCTTATCATCACTCTAAGTGGAATGGGCTTTTGTCTTCAGTTTGAATATTTGCATTTTATTATTTAAAGTAAAACAGTTCATACCACCCGTCATTTTTTTAAGTATACACTTCCATTTCTTTGACCAGTCCAGAAAAGGCATAAAATTATATTTTGTGTTTCCAGAACTTCAGCATGATAAACGGAATATGGTGACATTCAACTTCTGGACGGTCCCAGAAATGGCAGAAACAGAAGAACAGAGTTTGAAGGGACTTTGGAGGTCTTCTAGCTCAACCCCCTGTTCAAGCCTTCCAGACAAGTGGCTGTCCAGTCTCTTCTTAGATGCCTCCAGTGATGGAGCCCCCACAACTTCTGAAGGCAAATTGTTCCATTTGGTTTATTGTTCTCAAGGTTAGGAATTTTCTCCTTAATTCCAGATTGCTTCTCTCCTTGTTTAATTTCCATCCATTGCTTCTTGTCCTGCCTTCATGTGCTTTGGAGAATAGCTTGACTCCCTCTCTACATATGCTGTTCATTGTATGTTTAGGTGTGTGTCATGTATGTGTTTCATTTTGAGAGCAGGCAATTAAATTTCATTTTTGATGTGTGCCATTGTGCCCACAGTATAAAAATGATAATAAAGGTTATCTTATCTTATCTTTGGGGCAGCCCTTGAGATATTGGAAGACTGCTATCATGTCACCCCTAATCCTTCTTTTCATTAAACTTGTTGTTGTTGTTGTTAATTGCGAAGTCGTGTCCGACCCATCGTGACCCCATGGACAACGTTCCTCCAGGTCTTCCTGTCCTCTACCATCTTCTGGAGTCCATTTAAGTTCTCACCTACTGCTTCAGTGACTCCATCCAGCCATCTCATTCTCTGTCGTCCCCTTCTTCTATTGCCCTCAATCTTTCCCATCATTAGGCTCTTCTCCAGTGAATCCTTCCTTCTCATTAGGTGGCCAAAGTACTTGAGTTTCAACTTCAGGATCTGGCCTTCTAAAGAGCAGTCGGGGTTGATCTCTTCTAGGATTGACCGGTTTGAACACCTTGCAGTCCAAGGGACTCGCAGGAGTCTTCTCCAGCACCATAGTTCAAAGGCCTCAATTCTTTTGCGCTTAGCCTTTCTTATGGTCCAACTTTCACAGCCGTACATTGCAACTGGGAAAACCATGGCCTGGACTATACGCACTTTTGTTGGCAGGGTGATGTCTCTGCTTTTTAGTATGCTGTCTAGATTTGCCATAGCTTTCCTCCCCAGAAGCAAGTGTCTTTTAATTTCTTGGCTGCAGTCCCCACCTGAGGTGATCTTTAAACTAGACATACCCAATTCCAGCAACCCAATTCCTCATATGTTTTACCCTCCAGGCTCCTAATCATCTTTGTTGCTCTTCTCTGTACTCTTTCTAGAGTCTCAACATCTTTTTTATGTCGTGGCGACCAAAACTGGATGCAATATTCAAAGTAGGGTCTTACCAAAGCATTATAAAGTGGTATTGCTTTGGGAGTCAGTTCTGAGGAGGGGAACTTTAAATTTAATTTTCTCTTGCACAAAACTCAGGACTCCTACTGAATAGCTATCATGCCATTTGTGAATTGATGCTTGCTAAAAACAACAAACACAAATATTTTATTTTGCCCGGGGCATCAGCATAAAAATTAAATTTGAATGGTTTTTTTTTGTATTGTGGTGAAATTTTATTATTTCATTAATAAAAGATTTAAACTTGAATTCTGCAATTTTGGAAATCCAGTGTAAATAATGTTAGGGGCAGTTATGAACATATGCAGAGTTCTTAGAGGGCTTTTTTTCTTGGGTTTTATGCTGAGCCTCAGGAATTCCCATATCGTATCATAAAATAAGGTGTAATTTCTTTCAAACAGCAGCAACATACAATATTTTGACCTTTAAAGCAGGAAAGCCGCGCTAGTCTCTGAGGGCAAAAATTCCTGGCGCATCAGTCCAGCTACTCTCTGCGTTTCCTGAAGTGGGATGCAGTTCATGCATTTTAGTCAAAATTTCCCCTCAGAAAAGGGGCTACCAGATACCTCCTGATTCTTGTATTTTAGGAATTCTAAAGAAAAGCAAATCTGTTTCTGCTGTTTTTCTGCTGGAGGCCAGAAAGAGGGGAGGGACAGAGGCTAAGAGAGGATCTAAGAGGATTTCATCAGGATCTGCCAGCTCTTATGATGGGATTCTGGAGTTTCCTTCACATCCCCTGAAGCCGGTTCTAAGGTCTGGTCCCTGCAGCTTCACCAACTTCAAACACTGGAAAAACCAATGGCTTAAAGCTCCGGTATGCTCACATCTGGACACAGCTGGGGTCAGATTCCTCTCCCACAGCCCTCCACCCTGTCAGCCTTTCCCTCTCTGCAGCCTCTCACCCTCCAGGGCCACGTCCAGAGGCTCCTGCAGGCCGTTGTGCTCCACGTGGCACAGATAGCGGCCCCTCTCTTTGGGATCAATCTGGATGCTGAGCGTGGTGTGGAAGGTCCCATCTGCGTTGGGGGCCACGGAGCCACGGAGGGTGTCCTGCAGCCAGACCTCCCCGTCCCTCGTCCAGAAGGCCTCGATCTCCCTGGGGTAGAAGCCATCCACGCGGCAGACGTGCATCTCCATCCCATCCTCCACCTCTGTCCTGCTGCTCATGGTCACCTCTGGGGGCTCTGCAGAAATGGCACCCCCGGAATTAGCTCTGAGCCCCTCCAGAGCCTGGAAGGTGCATGGGAAACTTGGAGAGGCAGGAAAATCTCCCACTACTTCCCACTCCACACCTGCAGCGTCTCCAAGAGTTTTAGGAAATGCTCCAGATCTGGAAAATGCTCAACCACAAGTCCTTCCCAGGGACTCAGCCTGAAAAACATCCAGCAGCAAATTGAGGGTCCAAGGAAATTGCTTTCTTTGAACTCTGGGTGATCTTGGGCTGCTCCCTTCAGGGGAGGGAAAGTGGAGCTGCTCTTTTAAGTTCCCTTTCAAGACAACAACAACACAGAGGTTTCCTGTGTTGTTGGGGTCGAACGACCATTTCACGGGGGTCGCCAAACAATGCAGTCCGCCATTTTTTCCCCCCTTTTCCTTAGCTGTGCTACTCCCTTTTATTCTATTGGCTTTTGAAAGCCAATAGAACAGACTCTCTTGAATAGAGTCTAATTCTATTGGCTTTCAAAAGCCAATCGGAATTGTCCAGGCTGTCTCTGCCCTGCTGAGCCCACCAAAAGTCCCATTCTGCCAACGGTGCTGCACCAATTGAGTAGTCCTCGACTTACGACCGGTTGAGTAGTCCTCGATGTACGACCGGTTGGGGGGTCACAGCATTAAAAAGGTTGAGAACCACTACCCTAAAGTATTAGAGTAACCCTAATATTGGGGGGGGGTCAAGGATCCCAGAGGGGAAGGGGTTGACCCAGTGGGGAGAGGTTGGGTAGATGGGAACATAATAACAAATCACAGGAAAAGATTACACTTTGAGCCCCCCTTGGGGGGGGAGGGGGTGTTCCTGAAGGTGGGGAGGGGGCTGTTTTGAGGAAAGACTAAATCAGAATGGAGGGAACCTGTTTGAGGTTTAAGAGAAAGATCCGCAGAAACTTTGGAAAGAAAAGAACCCCTCAACCTTGGCCTTTTTTTGTCCAAGCGGGGGCACTGATGATGTCTTATTAATGGTAGAAGTGGAGCCCCCTAGTGGTGGGCATGGGAGGTGCACCATCAGGTGCAAGGCAGGGAAGGAGCCCCCTGCGGGATGTGGGGGGAAGGAGAATTAATGGGGGGAAATTAAAGGAGCCCCTCACACTTGACTACAGTTTGACTAATGGGGGTCTCACCGAAGAACCCCAAGTGCTCCTGTTGCCTCACTGTGGGCAATGAACAGGACACCCCCAAGTGCTTCTCCTGCCTGATCCACCCAGACACCCGCCAGGCAGGGGCTGCGTTTCCTGGTCCATGGAATGGGGGCCTGGCAAGGGGAACCAATCAGGGCCTCCCGCGTCATGGAGAGGGGCTGGGAGGGGGGGAGGGGGAGGATTCCCTCCTGGGCAGCCAGACTGCAAACCAGGAACCCAAAGGGGCCGAATGTGCACCAGAAATCCAGCCACAAAGGAGGAAAGTCCAGCCTGCATCCAGAGGCTCACCTTTCTTCAGCAGCGTCTCCTTCCCGTAGGACAGATACCTCTCCAGCCATTCAATGCAGATTTCCTCCAGATAGGACTTGTGTCTCTGATTCAATCCTGGAATAGCATCCCAATTCCTCTGGGTGATCTGGGCCTGGGGTTGGGGAGCCACCCAGGTGAGTCTCTCCTTGTCGAAGATGAGGAAAGTCCTCCCATCGTAGCCAAGCTGCATAAACCCTCCTTTGCTCCCATCAGCCTGGAGCTCACAGCCATACATCCACTGCAAGATGTGAAGGCCTGAAATAGGGACAATATGATGGTTTGGGGAGTCCTCAAGATAGACACAGACCCCTTTGCCAGCGGAGGATCCCGAGGGAGACAGAGAAAAAAAGAAGTCGCAAAAGAAACGGAGGGAAAGAAGCTCCTCCATCTATCCTTCTCCATCTTTCCTAGATTAACCAGAAACAAACCATGGCTTTGTGCAATGTGGGAATGAAGACTTGAAGGGCCACAAAGGAATATTTGCCTGAGCAACAGCAGCAAGTGGCTCAATCTGATCTGCAAACTCGAAATGTTATTGACCTTTGAAATGAGTTTGATGTTTACTGTCACTGCAACGCCCTGAAGAAGATCTTTCAACTTCAAGTGACTAAATTCTTGGATTTAAAAAGAAGCCGAATTTTTGAAAAAACCAAAAAGAAATGTTGAAATATTTCTACTTCTGGTTGGGCTTCAGAATGAGGAAGGATTAATGGTAGAAACTCTCAAATCTAAGTTAAAACCACTTGTAAGTACAGCTGAACTAAACTGACCAGTCCTTCCCCTCCCTTTCCATACCTATGAGTGATGGGGTGAGGGGATCCTTTCTCTGCAGCTCCTGCTCAGCCTGAGAACTTCCTGTTTAGAAGAGCATTCGAAACAGACTGGTTCTAGGAATTGGCTACAAGGTGGTTTCTCTGTCTCTTTGCCCATTGAGGACAAGCAGATGGTCTGGACGGTCGTTTTCTCATCCTGTCTGAGAAATTTACTGGGTGCCTGAAGTTGAACGTTGGCATGTTGATCTGGAACTAGAAGCGTATAGCGTTTTGATCTCTGTGGCATCAGGCTGTCTGGACAAGCCAAGAACTCAGGACCTTTTAGCCAGATCAACTCTGCCAACTGTGACACAAGGGTGGACTGCTTAGCTTGGTCCACAAGGTGCTTATCTGTTGGCATATGTTGCCATTGATCAGGGGTTGAAGATGTTTCAATCTTTTCTACTCTATTACCTACATAGACGTAGAAGTGTCTGCTTCGGTTGCAGATGTAGCTTGACTTCACCTTGCTGTTTGTGTAGGTGGTGGATTGTAGCCCAAGGCCTATCATTTTCGCTGTCAAGTTGGTGAGTTTTACAGCCAATATGGTACCACAGAGTTCTAACTCTGTGTTGTTAGTTTCGCCTTTCCAGTGATGAAAACGACGCTGTAAACTCTGATGTATCCTATGGCTACAATCACCTTCGTTGACACATCTGAGAAAGCGTACAATTCTTTCTTTGAGCGAGTGAGCTGGAGATGTATATACGTTGCACGTGTATGCTTTGGATACAACTTAGGAGTGTACTCTATGACTCCCAGTCTTGTTTCTGTTCTCCTGGACGCGGCCTGTCCCAGTATGTGGTGCTCTGGGAGAACGTGCGTAGCTGCAGAAATTGTTTGTCCTCTATGGACAAAGCTAAGTCATTGTAATTCTTACTGGTCTGGAACACTGTTGCTTCCAAAATGGGTTTGGTTGTCACAAGCGTGAAGTGTTCTTCACATGGTTTTAGGTGAGGTTGTCTTCCATTACTTAGAATGGAGGTGGTTGAGATATTCACCTGGGTTGGAGTTTGCGGTTGGTCACTAATGTGCAGTTAACCTTGGCAGGGACCTCTGGGAGCTCTTAGGAGCTGTAATGGGGCTCCTCAGTTGAAGGAGGAGTAGAAGCTGCTTGTTGTAGCTGTCCAGAGTCTGGATGCAGGGCTTCCGGGTGCTTGTCACTCTTGCTCAGGTGACACTTTCCCTTAGCTTCACCAGCTTTGGCCACGTCTTCCGGAGATTCACAGCATTTGAAGCCAACCTTGTACTCTCCTAAATCTAACTTTCTTCCCCAGGGTGTTGGAGGATCTGATGATGCTGTGCAAGGTTTGCCATCTGGCTGGGTTGGTACAGCGTTGAGGTCATCTGGAGCACGATCAGTGGCTTCTCATTGAACCTCATAGGCACTGTTTCCAAGAGCAGGGAAACGTGGCACAGACGGCTGGCATTTTTTGACAGAAAACGTCTTGTTGGGGTTAACTTCCAGTGGCACGGACGAGGAACCTTGAAGGTCTGGCCTGAATTCCTCTGCCTTTACGTTAAGCTGAGGAGGCCTGACTTCTTGTGTGCTCACTTGTCGGGGGGGTATTATTGTCGTTCAGGTGGTGTGTTGCCAGCTCCCTGGCCAGCTGGCACATCTGGTGGTCGAGATTCTCCTCCGTGGTTGGGCATGAAGGCGGCGCATCGGGATGCTGTTTTCTCTTGATGCAATAGGGCAGGCTTTTCAACCAGTGGTACGGGTACCACCTGTGGTACATTGGCACCTAGCAGGTGGTACGCGACCATCCTAGAAAAGTGGTAGTGGGGGAGGGGAATGAGATGAACCAGTGGCAGCACTACAGAAGCCTGAGTGAGAGATGGCTGGAGCTACAGGGCTGTCAGGGCTCAGTGGAAACACCAGAATCACCGCCAGGCTCCAGATGGAGCTCGGTAATGATTCTGGTGCTTCTGCTGAGCCCTGAAGAAACACCAATCAGCTGGAATGTTGCAGCATCTCCAGGGTCTTGTGATTTACATTCAGATGCTTGGCAACTGATTCATATTTATGATGGTCACAGTGTCCCAGGGTCATGTGAAGTGACCAAAACCTGCTGCAACCACCCAGTAGACAGGGGGAATAAAAACCAAACACCCTCCCCTGCTGCCAATCCTCAACAGAAATGCTCACAACAATGAAAACCTCGGACAGGAGGAAGAGCGCCGCTGAGCAGGCAGGCAGATGTCTTGCTTGGCTGTGGCTTGGGGGGCACTTTTTTCAGTGCCATTGTAACTTCGAACAGTCACTAAACAAATTGTTGTAAGTCGAGGACTATCTGTATTTTATCACTTTTTTTCCTTTTTTTTTTGGTCAAGTTTTTGACACCTTGCCAGGTGACTGGTGGTACTCGGATGTTGCCATATCCTAAAAGTAGTACAATGGGTGAAAAGATTGAAAAGCCCTGCAATAGGGACTCTAGCCTGGCTCGTCCTGACAATCTCATCCTTTAGCGGCAGCTCTTCCTGCTGTGGAGCCATCACCGTTGCAGATGGACCTATCCGGTTACCATCTGTGGTTTGGTTTGTTGGAGTCAGTGTTGTAACTCTGGGGGGAAGCCCTCCAGATGGTGCAACATCAGCTCTCTGGCAGGCTGGCACATCAGGTCGTCGAGATTCTCCTTCCTGTCTACTTGGTTTTGGGGGGCTTGTGGATAACTGCAGTGCTCCTGCCTGCCCCTGTTGAGACGCACACTGGTTATCAACATAGGCCTGCAGGTGGCTATGCTGACTTTCAATCTCCAGTCATTCTAAATTGTGCGAGAAGGGTGGCGCATTGGAATGTCTTCTGAAGGGCTTTTGCTCTTCCGTTTTATCTGCCACTTCTTGTTGGCTATATATGAGCTCAAGCTCGACTAGAGCAGCCTTTCATCTGGCCTCTATTTGAGCTGCTTCAGCTTCCTTTTGCACTGCTTCAGCCTTTCGTTTGGCCTCCATTTGAGCTGCTTCAGCCTCTATCGTCGCCAATTGTTTCTTTTTGCGCTGCTCTGCTTCTAACACACAAAAGACTGCATTGGTAGCTTCAGCTTCAATGTTTGCTTCTTCGGTTCAAATGGCCAAGCTCTCTGTCCTTGAAACTCGGGACGCTTGGCTATGATGAGAGGACGCTTTTGAATGGTGGGAGGCGCCTGTAATGTGAGATTGTTGTGACACGCTGGAATGCACCTGGGATCGTGGTGAGGTATGGCGAAAGGGTGAAGCTTTTTCAGAGGCGTGAGGGGGGCCACATGTGATCACTGGGATGGCGCATACGAATGATGAGAAACTTCAGACTTGGCCCTCTCAACTGATATGTCTTTCGGGTAAGGCTTGGTCTCCGGGAGGTGGTCTATACTCTCCAGAAACCTTTTACGTTTCTTGTTTAGTAGCTTGAGGCTTTGCATCCTGCTATCGAGTGTTGGGTCTCCTAGTTGTGACTGCATCCTTTCGAGATGGCGTTCGGAGTCTATCCATTGCAAGAAAGCCTCTTCCCTATCGTTTTTTAATGAGAGCGCACGTTTGGGGGAGAGCTCCTCCTTAGGCACTTGGTAGAGTTTGTATAATTTCTCCCAATGCCTTTCATGGCGATTGCGGACAGTGTCCCATTTCTCCAACAGGTTAGACCGCATGGCTTCAGTAGGCTTTCTTTGTTGCCTCAGGTCATAGGGTATCTGGGATGTCTTTGGCTTCAGTGAAGCTTGGACATCAGCCTCTGCGTACAGGTCAAGGTTAGCTGGTGGCAGCATTTCTCCTTGGCTGGCTGCGCTAGGACAGGTTCAGTAAACTTTCTAGCTGTTTTGAAGTGAATTCAGTGAACTTCGCCCTTTGACCACTAGGGGTTGCTGTTTGGGTAGCCACTTCAGGGAAATTTCTTTCCTGGCTGCCAGGGTACACTGTTCGTGTGAGTGCTTCAGCAAAGTTCACTCTTTGACCACTAGGGGTCTCTCTATCTGGGTGGGCACTTATTTATTTATTTATGAGACTTATATACCGCTTTAAGTGCAAGCACTCTCTAAGACCATTAAGCAATGTATATATATATATTTACATTGCCCCCAACAATCTGGGTCCTCATTTTACCTACCTCGGAAGGATGGAAGGCTGAGTCAACCTTGAGCCGGTGAGATTTGAACCGCTGACCTGCTGAACACAGTCAGCTAAAGTGGCCTGCAGTACTGCACTCTAACTGCTGCGCCACCTCAGCTCACTTCAGGGAAATTCCCTCAATGGCCACCAGGGTACGTTTGTGCATAGGTAAATGCAAGCCTGTTATTTGCAGATCAGCTACCAGGGTGCTATCTGTGGGTGGAGGCACCACTGGGGGCGTTCTTTTGCCAGTCTCTTTCCTCCTTTCTCCACCAGGGGGAGCCCTCTGGGTCCAGCTCTGCTCCCCTGAGAGGCCAGCAGGGGGTCTGGAGAGGTCTGGGGGGATCAGGGGCAGAACAGGCAGATCTCTCGGGTGTCTGCCTGGGGGGGATGAGCCAGGAAAGGGCAGAAGAAGGGGGGCTGCACCTCCTTGGGATAAAAGGAGGGAAAATGGCTGATGTTTGTGCAGAAGGTTTACCTCAGCCCGAAGCAGCCTCTGGTGACACAGATATTTGCTTGCAATCTCTCCCCTAAATCAGGTTCCTTGAAGGTGAATCTTCTCCCCCAAAGATGGCAGAAGGGGGGGCTGCTGAAAAAGGCCTCCCCCCTCCAGGGCAGCCCCACCAAGAGGACAGCACAGGAGTTCAGGATCTCCTTAGGATCCACCTGCTTCTTTTCAGGAGGGGAGAGACCTGAGATCCCTTCCCTCCCCCACAGCTGGGGTCCACCAAAGCCAGGACCCTCCAACTTTCGTGGGGGGGGGAGAGGAGATTTCGGTCTCTTTAACTCAGTTCATATCCATATCCACATCCTTAAAAATATTTTTATTAACTGCAATTGGCAGAAAACATCAGCTATGGAGGCAACAACAAGCTTATACTGATTTTTAAAAAAGGAATCAACATATTAAAACCCTTTTTAAATGTGGAGAAGCAGCCTTTCCCTTTAAAGGGACCCCCCTTTCTCCCCACTCTGGTTCCTGGGGAGGGGATTATGGGGCAGAAGGAGCCACCCGACCCATCACTCACCTTCGCTCTGATTGTAGCGAAGCCTCAGACTCTCCAGGCTTTCTTTGAACTCCTCCTCAGTGCCACGTTCTCTCTGGGTCTCTCTGTCCCAGTACTGGGGGTCCTCCTTCCCCACCTTTTTCATCCAGGAGACTCGAGGCTGCTCCCTCCGGCTGTTGCTGTCGTAGTGAACAAAGACCTGACCGTCCACATATCCCACAGAGACAAAATGGGGCAGCCCCTGACTGGGCTCTGAGATGGAGGAGGAGAAATACTTCATGGAGTGCGAAGAGGCGCCTGGAAGGGACCAGAGGGGAAGAGTTAGGGGGCTCCAGTCAAGGACCCTCATCCTATGGAGGCTCCAATATGAGGCTCTGAGGGGAAAGAAGGAAGGAAGAAGAAGGAAGAAGGAAGAAGGAAGTAGGAAGAAGAAAGAAGAAGGAGAAGGAGAAGGAAAAGAAGAAGAAGAAGAAGAAGAAGAAGAAGAAGAAGAAGAAGAAGAAGAAGAAGAAGAAGAAGAAGAAGAAGAAGAAGAAGAAGAAGAAGAAGAAGAAGAAGAAGAAGAAGAAGAAGAAGAAGAAGAAGAAGAGCCGAGGTGGCGCAGCAGTTAGAATGCAGTACTGCAGGCCACTTTAGCTGACTGTGTTCAGCAGGTCAGCGGTTCAAATCTCACCGGCTCAAGGTTGACTCAGCCTTCCATCCTTCCGAGGTAG
This sequence comes from Crotalus tigris, assembly GCF_016545835.1. Taxonomy (NCBI): domain Eukaryota; kingdom Metazoa; phylum Chordata; class Lepidosauria; order Squamata; family Viperidae; genus Crotalus; species Crotalus tigris. The sequence goes on along the minus strand of NW_024096938.1, from coordinate 656,960 downwards.
GTAAAATGAGGACCCAGATTGTTGGGGGCAATGTAAATATATATATATATATACATTGCTTACTAGTGTACACCGCTTAGAGAGTGCTTGCACTTAAAGTGGTATATAAGTCTCATAAATAAATAAATAAGAAGGAGAAGAAGAAGGAGGAAGAGGAGGAGGAGAGCTGGGGGGATGAGAAAGGGGGAAAGGAAGGGGGGAGGATGGAAGGAGGGAGCGACTGAGAGGGAAAGAAGCAGCTTCTGGAGGGCCTGAAGGGTTGGAGGGCAGGAAAGGTGGGGTGTGAGAGAGGAGGGGAATGTCGGGTCCCCCAAACTTTACTTGCCCCAATTGCACACTCCCCCCTTCCAGCAAGGCCTTCCACAAAGCTTGGGAGGGGGTTGATGGTGGCTACCCAACTCTTCACATGATGAGTGACTCTCAACAGAAAGGCCTAAATTAAGTGTTTCTCAGACTCAGCCATTTGGACTTCAACTCCCAGAATTCCCCTCACCCGGAAGAAACCCATGGGGCTTCTCCATCCTGGCCCCACCCCACACTGAGGCTGCTTGGGAGTTCAACTCTCATGTTGGGGGGGGGGCTCTCAGCCTGGGGGTCTTATCCCCAAACTCAGCCTCTGTATGGAGGGTCCTGTCACCTTTAAAGCCCCTTTGGGGAACCAAAGATAAACAAACAACATTATTTCAGTTTGTATCGTGCAAACTCCCACCTGAGCAGAATCAAAGTTTCTTCAGCCCTTCCTTGGGGGATAGACTAAATTCACAAGACATAAAACTATGCTAAACTTGACTAACAAGGAAAAAAGAAAATCACTGTTAAATCACTGTTTAGTTTTCATTGTCAAAACACAAACACGGAAGAGTCTCTGAGACTGCCCAATCAACAGAAAAAAAAAAACAGCTTATAAGTGGGTTAAAAGAATCAAAAGAAAATAAAATGAATAAAAGGCTCCTGGGAAATCGATTAAGCTGATGAAAATCCCCAAGGCCCCTTCTGGGTCTCCATTCTGAGCTGTTGTAAGTCGAGGACTATCTGTAGTCCCACTGCCCAGTCCCTCCAGTATGGTCTCCCAGTCCTTCCCAGTCTCCCAAGGCAAAGGCCTCGGCCTCCTTCTTCCTGCTCCTCCCCACAATCCCAGCGGCTTCTCAGAGGTTTTGGGGAGAGGGATCCCCAGATCCACGTCCTGCTCTGGGGAGATTTCAAATGAATCAGAGCTTTTCTCCGACAGAAGGAGGGGGGATCGGACCCTCCGTGATCCAGAACCCGCTCCTTCCCCTCGTGGGGCTGAGCAGTGAGGGAGGCTGAAGTCTGCCTGAGAGGAGAAAGGTGTGAATGTAACGCAGGTTGGGCGTCCTCACAATCACGAATCCTCCTCCGGTCAGGAAGGGCCGGTCAGTCGGGGCCTGTCTGTGTCCAAGCAAGGCCTTCATTGCAGGCTCCCCACCCAGAGGGGCTTCTCTCCTCCGGCCTCCAATCCAGCCTCTGTGATCCTTCAGATCCTGAGAGTTTGGGAAATGCCTCTGGAAAAGCTGCTGCATTGAGAGTTTCTCTGAGGAGCAACTAGGGACACCCCAAGATCTCCCGTCTGGTTACTATAATAATGTTAATCTTTTCAATATTTTTAATTCTGCAAATTGGGGGCTTCCGAAATGGAAGGAGGAAGATCGGGAGAGGCAAATCTCCGCCTGTCCCAGAAAAAAGCTCTGGGGAGATTAGGGGTTGGGGGCAGGGGCGGTGGGGGGGGGGTGCAGGGGATCCAGGAGAAAGTGAAAATGAAGCAAGAGGGATCTCGAGGAAGGTTATTCAAGGATCGTTTCTCTCCAGACTCTTCTCCTGCTGCATTCACACGGCAGCCTTTATTCCGATCGTCCCGTTGCCCCAGCCGCCCTGTCTGCCAACAGACACGAGAGACGAGCCGGCTCCTCCCAGCACCAGAAGAAGCCAGAAAGAGCCACCAAGCCCGTCCAAGGCAGGAGAGGCGACCCAGGCGGAGGGGTTGCGCCAAGGCAGCCGGGAAGTTTGTGAACTGGACCTGATCCCCTGCAAACGCCGCTTTCCGACAACCTCCACTTCGGGGGAGGGAAAGGATGGAGCTTAGGGGGCGCCCAGGTAGACTTGACTGACATCTGGAAGCCCCCCCCCCTCTTGTCCTGCTCCCAGAGGGGCTCTCCTGGGGGGGGGGGAGCGCGGCAGCAGAGCCCCATCACCACTTGGGGGGGGGGGTCTGATCTCAAAGTGGCCGGAGGGGGAGCGGACGAGAAAGAGGACCGAATCTGGATTCTCTTCCTGGGAATAAACTTTTTTTTGGGGGGGGGGAGAGGAGAGAGCAAGTTCCCACCTAGCAGAAAAAGGGGGGGCGCAACCGCCGCTGCCCCCGAAGGGACTCACCGAAGCAGCTCTCCCGCAGGACCACCTTCACCAACGCCAGGAGGAAGAGGGGCGCAGAGCGCAGAGCCATCCTGGCCCCGATCCTCAACCTGCGCCCCGCTTTCCCAAAATCCCAGGCAAAGGGAGAGGGGGGGTCCCGGGGAGTAAACTGCGCCACAATCCAGAACACGCTGGCGATTGGGCGAGGTCAGCCAATAGGAAAAAAAACATTCCCGTGTCATCATTGTTGCTGGGCAGACGTGCAGGCGCAACCGGTGCGAGAGGGCGGGGAAAGGAAAGCGAAAGTTCTATCAGGAAATCCCCTCCCTGGGATTCCGCCTCTTGGGGGGAGGGGCAGAAATGGGGGGGAGCTGGGAAAAGAGGGAGGGTTATCTGGGCCTGGGGGGGAGGGGCGGAGGGGAGACCCCCGCAGAACGCCTCCAAACAGGGGATCAGGTGGAGCTGCCAAAAAAGGCACTGCAGTCCTGGGCTGCATCAACAGTGGGATAATCTCAAGATCAGGAGAAGTCATAATGTCAATTTATCCTGCACAAGTGAGGCCACCCTTGGAATGCCGGGTGCTGTTCTGGTCACCACTATACAAAAAGGCGCTGAGACCACAGAAAGTGCAGAGAAGAGTGTGAAATATGATAAAGGATCTGAAAACTTATAATGAAGAGACTGAGAAGGCTATCTATGTCCAGCCTATAGATAGATAGATAGACAGGTAGGTAGGTAGGTAGGTAGGTAGGTAGGTAGGTAGGTAGGTAGGTAGGTAGGTAGGTAGGTGGGTGGGTGGGTGGGTGGGTGGGCTGGCTGGCTGGCAGGCAGATGATAGATAGATATAGATAGATGGATAGGTAGGTAGGTAGGTAGGTAGGTAGGGAGGCAGGCAGGCAGGCAGGCAGATGATAGATAGATATAGGTAGATGGATAGATAGGTAGGCAGGCAGGCAGGCAGATGATAGATAGATATAGGTAGGTAGGTAGGTAGGTAGGTAGGTAGGTAGGTAGGCAGGCAGGCAGGCAGGCAGGCAGATGATAGATATAGGTAGATGGATGGATAGGTAGGCAGGCAGGCAGGCAGATGATAGATAGATAGATATAGGTAGATGGATGGATAGGTAGGCAGGCAGGCAGGCAGATGATAGATAGATAGATATAGGTAGATGGATGGATAGGTAGGTAGGTAGGTAGGCAGGCAGGCACTGCAGGCCACTTTAGCTGACTGTGTTCAGCAGGTCAGCGGTTCAAATCTCACCGGCTCAAGGTTGACTCAGCCTTCCATCCTTCCGAGGTAGGTAAAATGAGGACCCAGATTGTTGGGGGCAATGTAAATATATATATATATATATACATTGCTTATTGGTGTACACCGCTTAGAGAGTGCTTGCACTTAAAGCGATATGTAAGTCTCATAAATAAATAAATAAATAAAATAAATAGATAGATAGATATAGGTAGATAGATGGAGAGAGAGAGAGAGAGAGAGATGATAGACAGGCAGACAGATAGACATGATAGAGATAGATAGATAGAGAGAGAGAGAGAGAGAGAGAGAGAGAGAGAGAGAGAGAGAGAGAGAGAGACAGACAGACAGACAGACAGACAGACAGACAGACAGACCTTTGTTGTCATTTTTTTTTACTGTGGGCACAACAGCTCACACCAAAAATGAAATTTAGTTGCCCGCTCTCAAAGTGAGCACTACATAACACACATCTAAACATACTATATACAATGTATGTATAGACCTACATCCCTACATATACATAACATAAATAAAACTGTCCATCGTGAATATATAACGGAAGGAGGAAGCTTGAGAGTTCACAGGGACTGGGGGGACATGACAACTGTCACCAGTCCTTGAGGGTCTGTCACGGAGAAGAGGGGATCGACTTCTTCTCCGGCAGAAGAAGAAACAAGGGCTGGAAGCTTCCTAAATTAATCAAAGGAATAGATACCTCCCGGAGTTTTGGGTGCTCCATCACTGGAGGTTTTCAAAAACAGACTGGACAAGCATTTGCCCAGGATGGTATAAGTTCTTCTGCCTTAAGTCGGAGGTTGGACTGGATGACCTCTGCGGTCCCTCCCAGCCCTACGATTCTATGTCGCAGGTCAGAAACTCTGCATGATCTTCGCTCCAGATGAAAATGCTCAAAGGCTCTTGTGGCATTTTCAAGACGAAGCTGGCCAGTCACAGGTCTCTAATAAATAAATTCATTTCTAAAACTTTTGAATCGGTAGAAGATGCTCAAATACTGATTGAATTCTCACAAAATGCTTTACCTTTTTTTTAAAAAAAATTATTTTTAACCAACAAGACAAAACAGAACAAAGCAAAACATAACACACATACACACAATATATATACTCCTCCTTTTTTTACAGCAATTACGTAACGGTAATCTAATATTTACATTTCCCCCTTATTCTTCTTTAGAATATTTGTCCTTATAGCCCCGTTATTTCTTATTTACATTTTTCTTCCTTCATGTTCTACTTCTTACTAAGAATAATTCATATTATTATTATTATACATTATTATACACATATTTTCACTTTTGACTTTTCCATATTTATTCTCCTCTATTATTTCTAGTCTCCAACCAGACATACAACTTGTTCCATACTATATAATACTCTGTGTCTTCCTTTTCTTTTATCTCTTTTTTTAATTTGTCCATCTCAGCACAGTCCAGGATTTTTCTTATTACTTCTTCCTCTGATGGTATATTCTCATTTTTCCAGCACTGTGCATATGCTATTCTTGCCGCCGTTATTATATGTAAAATTAAGTACCATATTTCTTTACTATATTTTCTATTTAAAATACTCAACAAAAAGATCTCTGGTTTACAGTCTACAGGTTGGTCTATTATTTCTTGGATCCATTTTCTTATTGTAGACCGGTATTTTTTTGCAACTGGGCATGTCCACCATAGATGATAATATGTTTCATGTACTTTTTTACATTTCCAGCATGTTGGTGAATTATTCTGGAACATCTTGGCAAGCTTTGCTGGTGGAAGATGCCATCTGTGAAACATCTTCAACTGGTTTTCCTTGAATGCCGCCGACATAGTCAAGTTTATATTTATTTCCCATATTTTTTCCCATTTCTCCAATTCTATATTATATCCAAATTTTTTTGCCCATCTAATCATTGTGTCAACCTTGTCTTCCATTTTATATCTCAATAGGTATTTGTATAAATTGCTAATTAATTTTATTTCTGTTCCAGGTATTTGTTGTTGTTGTTGTTAATTGCGAAGTCGTGTCCGACCCATCGCGACCCCATGGACAACGTTCCTCCTAGTCTTCCTGTCCTCTACCATCTTCTGGGGTCCATTTAAGTTCACACCTACTTCTTCAGTGACTCCATCCATCCATCTCATTCTCTGTCGTCCCCTTCTTCTATTGCCCTCAATCTTTCCCAGCATTAGGCCCTTCTCCAGTGAGTCCTTCCTTCTCATTAGGTGGCCAAGTATTTGAGTTTCAACTTCAGGATCTGGCCTTCTAAAGAGCAGTCGGGGTTGATCTCTTCTAGGACTGACCGGTTTGAACGCCTTGCAGTCCAAGGGACTCGCAGGAGTCTTCTCCAGCACCATAATTCAAAGGCCTCAATTCTTTGCGCTCAGCCTTTCTTATGGTCCAACTTTCACAGCCATACATTGCAACTGGGAAAACCATGGCCTGGACTATACGCACTTTTGTTGGCAGGGTGATGTCTCTGCTTTTTATTATGCTGTCTAGATTTGCCATAGCTTTCCTCCCCAGGAGCAAGCGTCTTTTAATTTCTTGGCTGCAGTCCCCATCTGAGGTGATCTTTGAGCCCAGAAAAATAAAATCTGTCACTACCTCCATTTCTTCCCCATCTATTGTTCCAGGTATAATTTTATCCAATTCTTGCGGCTCTTTTTGGATTTCATATAATTTTTTGTCCTCTGTATATTTAGATTGAATTTGTGTAAATGTCCACCAATCAATCTCTCTGCCAATGTCTTGTTCCAATTCTTGTTTTGTTTTCAAATTTCCCTGTTCATTTACTAATTCCTTGTATCTAATTATCTTATTTATATCCAATAGGTTTGGGTATTTCAGAGCTTCTGTTGGGGATAACCACATTGGAATTCTTACATAATGTTTTTGTTTTATTTTTTCCCAAGTCTGTAGCAATGCATTCCTAACTATGTGTCTTTGAAAATATCTATGTACTTTATGTTTTTCATCCCATAGGAATGCATGCCACTCTGCTTGCAAGTCATGTCCTTCTATTGTTAAAACTCTAGTATTTTTCAAATCCATCCAATCTTTTAGCCAAGTTAAGCTCGATGCTTGGTAGTATATTTCCCACTCTGGTAACGCCAATCCCTTTTTATCTTTCATATCTTGCAAGAGTTTTAATTTAATCCTGGGTTTTTTCCTTTGCCATATAAATTTACTCACAAAATGCTTTAAATCAGCCATCTCCAACTGTTTGGATGAAAAGGAAATTTCTTGGGCTGCACATAAATTATATAATATAGTTAATATACAATTCTATTATTTTTATATTTTTGATTATAAGATTAAAAGTTTTGTGGTGCTGCATTACAAGCTGCCCAAGGCTGAATGGGACTCTCGCGTTGCAGGTGGGACACGGCTGCTTTAAACTATTTAGGCTTTTTTTAGGCTCTCAAAGATGGCAGCTCTTAAGGGCATCTGGGAAGCCCAAAATGAATTGGGGTGAAAGACCTCCAGCCTTTTCACTCCTCCTTGCCCAGAAAGCATCCACTGTACAGGTAGTCCTCGACTTGCAACAGTTCATTTAGTGACCATTGAAATATACGGCACTGAAAAAAGGACATATGATCGTTTTTCACACTTATGACCTTTGCATCATCCTCATCATCACATGATTTACATTCAGACCCTTGGCAACTGACTCATATTTATGACAGTTGCAGAGTCCCGCGGTCAGGTGGTCCCCTTTTGCGACCTTCTGACAAGCAAAGTCAATGGGGAACCCAGATTCATTTAACAACCGTGTTACTGTCTTAACAACTGCAGTGATACCCTTAACAACGGTGGCAGGAGAAGTCGTACCATGAGGCAAAACTCACTTAACAAATTTCTCACCTAGCAACATAAATATTGGGCTCAATTGTGGTCGTACGTTGAGGACTTTCTGTGATATGGGGGAACATCGTTCCCATCAATCAAGGCTCTCCCCACTTTTGGCCCACCGCATCCGACTGGGCCCCTGAAGAGCCCAGAGAGGACCTCTCAAAGGCAGGAGAAGCTGCCCTCCTGCAAGGGGACCAGGAGGGCTCCGGACGGTCCCTGAGCTCCCGTCTCCCAAAGGGCCCCTGGAGGAGGCCCAGAGACCAGCCACTCGGCCCTCAGCCTGAGGCAAAGGTGGATCTGAGGAAAAAGTCGCCTCTGTGCTGCCCCCACGAGCCAAGCCCAAGCGGCCATTTTGTGGAAGGTCAGCTGGTGATGCTGGAGAAAGATCTGGACCCAGGAGCAAAATGGCTGCCTCTTCCCAAAATGAACACACAGGAGACCCTCCCCAAGTTCTTGCCTCTTCCAGGTTTTGCCTTGGTTCCTCCCCTTCCTCTCACTCAAAGTGAAATCAGGATCTCTGATCAACAAGGAGGGTAAAATCCTTGCTACTTCCAACTTCCAATAACAGGCAGCAACTGAAGTGAGAAGAAAACAAAACCCTTTATTTTCAGCAAACAGCGTTGGAATTCTCACAGTTATGTGTGTGATGGTGAGGGGGAAAGGAGCCCGGCTGTGCAATGGATCCCATGTTCCGTTTTTCTAAACCATGAAAACCCATAAATGGCAATCTGGAAAAATGCAGTGTTTGAATGCTGCGCTCTGTATACTGATTAACTGTCAAACTTTGGATAATCAAATATGTGCATTTTTTTTAATTGTGCAATTTTTATTTTTTTAATTAAAATTATTAATTACTTTAATGGAAGAAATCTCAGAATACACACTTTTTAAAAATGGCTGAAGATTCTATTACACATTATGTATACTTTCCACTGTATTATACAACTAATACAAAGAGAAATAAGAGACCTGTCCTTTCAATTCCAGCAAGTATGATGAAGGTTAAGAATTCATCCCTCTCTCAAAATAAATTAAAAGAGAGATAACAGCGCCCCTTAAAGTCTACCATAACTAGCGGAGTAAAATCTGTGGGGATTCCTTTTTTACCTTAACAGAAACACAGCAACTCTCCACCCTCCTCCTCACCCCATTTGCTATGGGCCCTTCTCCAAAACCCCTTAATCAGTAGAAGCCCATTAAAGGTCATCAGAAATAACAACGTAGCCGCTACAGCTCTGTCACAAAACTATTACAAGCTATACAAGCCACTTTGGTCTAGTTCAGGGGTAGGCAACCTTGGCTCTTTTATGACTCGTGGACTTCAACTCCCAGAATTCCTGAGCCAGCCTGGCTCAGCTTGGAAACCTCTCCCTTTCCCCTCAGCATGGCTGGCTCAGGAATTCTGGGAGTTGAAGTCCACAAATCATAAAAGACCCAAATTTGCCTACCTCTGGCCTAGGCCTAGGCCGCTTTATGACTTATGGACTTCAACTCCCAGAATTCCTGAGCCAGCATGGGGGAACTATGGCCCCTTCATGACTCGTGGACTTCAACTCCCAGAACTTCTGAGCCAGCCATGCTGAGGCGACAGGGAGAGGTTTCCAAGCTGAGCCAGGCTGGCTCAGGAATTCTGGGAGTTGAAGTCCACAGGTCATAAAAGATCGAGGTTGCCTACCCTCCGGTCTAGTGGTTAAGGCACCAGGCTAGAAAGCGACGGTGAGTTCAAGTCCCGCCTTAGCCATGAAAGCCAGCTGGGTGACCTTGGGCCAGTCACTCTCTCTCTCAGCCCAACCCACCTCACAGGGTTGGTGCTGTTGTGGAGAAAATAGGAGGATATCTTCTATACCTTCGGCAGAATACAAATTAAAAAAAAAATAACGTCTACTAAATCCAGTTTGCTTTTGATTCCACAATCATAAAAATGTAAGATTTTCGTTTCTCCTCTGTTCCTCAATTATCATACAAAAATTATTGATTAGAATCAGAATTGAGCTGGAAGGGACCTTGGAGGTCTTCTAGTCCAGCCCCCTGCTCAAGCAGGAGACCCTATATACCATTCCAGACAAGTGGCTATCCAGTCTCTTCTTTAAAAGCCTCCAGTAATGAAGCCCCCACAATGTCTGAAAGCAAAGCTGTTCCACTGGTTGATTATCCCCACTGTCCGGAAGTTTCTCCTTAATTCCAGGTTGCTTCACTCCTTGATTAGTTTCCATCTCTTTGTTTCTTGTCCTGTCCTCTGGTGCTTTGGAGAATAATGAGACCCCCACTTCTTTGCGGCAGCCTCTCAAATGCTGGAATAGTACTATCATGTCACCCCTGGTCCTTGTTTTCTCTAGACCAGTGGTTCTCAACCATTCTAATGCCGCGACCCCATAATACAGTTCCCCATGTTGTGGTGACCCCCAACCACTTATACATCACCGGGTGCCAGGGGCGGGGCCAAAGAAAAGGGGGGGAAAATGGCGGACAGCCTTGTTTGGCGACCCCCGTGAAATGTTCGTTCGACCCCAAATGGGGTCCCGACCCACAGGTTGAGAACCACTGCTCTAGACTATCATTACTAATGATAAAAGCAAGGATGGAAGATCCAAAATCTATCCTGGTTCCACCATGTTGGACTTCTTTCCCATCCATCAAGGGTCTCCACATTCTTGAGCCACTGCATAAAATTAGGCATCTGAAAAGCAAGAACCAAAGTTTATCCTGGTTATGAGGGTCTGTCCGGCTTAATTCAGAAGAAGGCCGATCCCCTCTTCTCTTCTCTCTCCTCATGCTGGGAGTGTCTACTTCGGCTGCAAAGAGGAGGGAAAAAGCAGGCAGGGTCAGTCTGAACGGGAGCCCAGAGAAGGAATCCCACCGTCCAGGCCAGGGGATCAGACAAGATCAGCCCAGGGAAGGAGCAGAAGCAGCAGCCTCTAGGGAGGGATCAGGTGGATGGGATTTCCAGAGTTACAAGAGGGGAGGGGCAGGGCTAGGATTGGCTCCTGAGGTGGGTGAGAACCTGCCCCACACGTATGGATGCTTCCCCTCAAATAGATAAATCCAACTCTAGTCCATGTTGTCCTCAAGAGACAAATCCAAAGGGATTCCGATGGCTTCCAGAGATCCCAGGTCTCCCTTCAGCGTCTGGAGGGAGGGATTCCCAGATGGGCTCAAGGAGGGGAGAGAAGCCCCCTCTCCATCCATGACTGCAGGACCCTAGGAAGACCCTCATCTGCCCCTTCCCTTCCCTCCCCCTTGCAGGGGGAACACTCGGACCTCCTCTTGGCAGGTCTCTGAGCCTCCTGATCCAAGACAGTCAGAGCCTGAGAGTTTGGCCTTGCAGGAGGAGAGTTTGGGGACAGGCAGACCCCTCCCCAGAGCCCCACTGCCTCTCCTCCAAATTCCTTCCCTTGCAATGTTTGAGACGAACAGCAGACAGAAGAGGGATTTCCTAAAGCATCTTCATCATGAATTGATCCTTGGACCTCAAAGCCCTCCCCTCCCCCCTCCCTCCCTCCCCTACAGCCTCCATGGGGGCCACTCACCTGTGAGGGGGCTACTAAATGGCCTGGTTGCTCCCTGCATTGGAGAGAAAGACACAGAGTGAGTCTCTGAGGAAGATAAATCTCTCTCTTCGCCATTCAACCTCTGCAGCTTCACGAAACTCTCAGAGGAGACCAGCCTGTCTGTCTGTCTGTCTTCATCTATCTATCTATCTATCTATCTATCTATCTATCTATCTATCTATCTATCTATCTATCCATCCATCCATCCATCCATCCATCCATCCATCCATCCATCCATCCATCCATCTATCTATCTATCTATCTATCTATCTATCTATCTTCATCTATCTATCTATCTATCTATCTATCTATCTATCTATCTATCTATCTATCTATCATCTCTCTATCATCTGTCTATGTCTGCCTGCCTGTCTATCTATCTTCATCTATCTATCTATCTATCTATCTATCTATCTATCTATCTATCTATCTATCTCTATCATCTATCTATCATCTCTATCTATCTCTCTCTCTTATCATCTATCTATCATCTATCTATCATCTCTCTCTCTATCTATCTCTATCATCTCTATCTATCTATCTATCTATCTATCTATCTATCTATCTATCTATCTATCTATCTATCTATCATCTGTCTATTTATCTGCCTGCCTACCTGTCTGTCTATCTATCTTCATCTATCTATCTGGCTCTGTCTGTCTGTCTGTCTGTCTGTCTGTCTGTCTCTCTCTCTCTCTCTCTATTATCTCTATCTTTATTATCTCTATCTCTATCTATCTGTCTATCTGTCTGTCTGTCTGTCTGTCTATCTATTTTATTATTAAGCATCCATGCCATCCCTCTCTCCAAGCTGACTGTAGGATGCTTGCAATAAAATACCTTATAAAACATTTAAAACAATAAATTAAAAAGCAGATTTCCCCCACCAGATCACTTGGCCATTGCTCCAAAAAGGAGATCATACCCAGTGTTGATTGACCACTGCCTTGAGTCGGGTCCACGGTGGTTTGGCAGAGGCCCAAATCTGCTATAGGGGCCACGAATTCAGGGTCTGCTTCCGAGGCCAAACCCAGGGAAGGCAGATTGAACTCTCCCAGGACCAGAAATCTGGGGAACTCCCTGCCAACACTAAGATGGCCCCCAGGAGCTGAGGTGGGGAGGAGGGTGTCCACGCAGCAGGGAGGCTGGTACAGCAGCAACAGGCCCAGCTGATCCGGTGAGCCCAGATTCAGAAACAGGGAGTCACAACCAGAAACGTGGGGAGCGAGAAATTCTCAGAGGACCCCTGCCATCCCGCCTGCCCTTCTTTTGGGCTATTGGCTGGTGCCAAACCCTAAACCCTGCTGGGCAGGTCTCTGAGGGGAAACCCCTCCTTCCAGATTCAGCCAGGCTTCAGCTCTACCACCAGAAGAGTCTCTAGCCACTGGGGATCACGGCATTGCCAGTAGTTTCCCACCAAGAAATTGAGTGCTCTCTCTCCTCCAAAGGGGGCCAGGCTCCACCACGGAGACTCTGGGCTGCCTCCCCTGCCTGAATCCAACAGGAAGAGTTTCCCTTCTCCTCCGCAGGAGCCAACCAGGGCAAGGAAAGTGAATTTTGCTAAGTTCCTCCTAGTTGGAAAACAGAGCAGATTCTCAAGTCAGAGGAAATCTTCCACCCAGGTGGGTCTTCTCCCCTTCTTGAGGGTTCCAGATGTTTCCCTTTGGGGTCTTCACTCCCGAGAACAAGCTGGCTGTCATGAAAAGGAGCCCTCCTTCCCCAGTCTAGTTCTTGGGAGGAAAGAGCACAACTCTGCAGCTTCATGAGTTTCCTTTGTGCTTAAATACACCCACACTCACACCTCAAGTGACGGCACCTCTGGTCCCCGCTCTAAGTTGGAGATTACACAGAAACAGGACAATTCACTCACTTGGTGCTGCTCTGTAGTCACCTTGACGTCTCTCTGCAAGGAAAAAAAAATCAGTGAACGCTCCAAAGAACCCACCAGAGATCATCCAATCTCTTCCTCTGTAGGAGGAAGAACCCCAGGAGATATTTCACAGTTCCTTTGACTCCTCAAGAAAGGCAGAAAGATCTCCAAAATACAAATGTATCTCCTGATTTGCCCCAAGAGAGACCTGCTGCCTCTGAGAAGGGAATTTGGGGAAGCAGCATCAGCAGCCGGGAGGGAAGGAAGGTTATCATGGAAATTTTTCTCTGCTGCTCTTCAAACAACGTTTTTGAAAGAGACGGAAATGTGGTGCCTCTTCCCAGCTCAGAAGAAGACGGGACTGTCTGAACCTCAAACTCAGCCAGCAGTGTGCTGCAGCTGCCAAAAAGGCCAACACAGTGCTGGGCTGCATTAACAGAGGGATAGAATCAACATCATGTGAAGGGTTAATACCACTTTACAATGCCTTGGTAAGGCCACACTTGGAATACTGCATCCAGTTTTGGTCACCACGATGTAAAAAAGATGTTGAGACTCTAGAAAGAGTACAGACAAGAGCAACAAAGATGATTAAGGGATTGGAGGCTAAAACATATAAAGAACGGTTGCTGGAATTGGGTATGTCTAGTTTAATAAAGAGAAGGATGAGGGGGGACATGATAGAAATATTCCAATATCTCAGGGGCTGCCCCAAAGAAGAGGGAGTCAAGCTATTTTCCAAAGCGCCTGAAGGCAGGACAAGATGCAATGGATGGAAACTGATCAAAGAGAGAAGCAACCTAGAACTAAGGAGAAACCTCCTGACAGTTAGAACAATTAACCAGTGGAACAGCCTGCCTCCAGAAGCGGTGAATGCTCCAACAATGGAAGTTTTTAAGAAGAGACTGGGCAGCCATTTGTCCGAAATGGTATAGGACAGGGGTGTCAAACTCAATTTCATTGAGAGCCGCATCAGCATTGCAGTTGCCTTCAGGGGTCTGGGTGGGTGTGGCCAGGGTGGGTGCAGCCTACTGGGTAGGCATGGATGGAGTGGGTGTGGCCTACTGGGTGGGATAGACATCGTTTGCATCAAGGGTGCCTGAGGGGGCCTGGGCAGGAGTGGGACCAATCTGAGGGTCTCTGGCAGAAAGGGGTTGGACCAGGGCAAGTGCCAAGGCATGGTCCACTGGAGGGGCCTCACTGTTCCTCTCAGGCCATGCAAGGGGGGAGGGCTTATGGAGCTAAGACTGAATGCGTTTCAGCATAGATGGCCACCACAAAATTGTACATTGGTTCCCGGCCGGCGTGGGCCAGGGCCAAGGCAGAGGGTGCCGTTCCCTCACTGTTTCCAGGATGGCTTCACAGGCCACATGAAACCACTTCACATGCCACATCCAGCCCCCGGGCCTTGTGTTTGACATATCTGGTATAGGGTTACCTTCCTGAGCAGGAGGTTGTACTAGATGACCTCCAAGGTCCTTTCCAACTTATTATTGTTATTGTTGTTGTTGTTGTTATTTCAAGACTGGAGTCCCGACAAGAGGAAGAGGACTGGGAAAACAAGACAGAAGGGAGCCCAGGAAAAGCTCCCCAAAGGGGGACACTCGGGATGAATCTCCCCAAGTTAGTATAAGTAAGGATACTTACTTAAGAATATCAAAGTCCCAACAATAGCACACGCCAGGACAAGACCAGCCACAACGCAGCCGACGATGAGCCCCAGGTTGGATTCTGGAACTGAATTGGGAGAGAGAGCAGATAATTGAAGGAGAACCCCAAATAATCATCCCAATTGGGGGAGAGACTTAATGCAGCCAAAGGATCGGGAATTCTTCAAATTGAAAAGTCCAAGGAGTTCCTATTCATGTGCCTTTAAGGCAGGCATGTCAAACTGCCGGCCTGAGAACCGGATGCGTCACGCCAAAACCGTGCCCACCCCATTGCCGGAAATGGGGAAAATGTCTCGATACGACACACGATGTCATGAGTTTGACATGCCCGCTCTAAGGGAAGCATGAAGACACCTTGACCACTATTGTTTAGAGGAGGTGTCCTCGTGATGCTGCCTTTGTCTCACTCCAGCCCAGCATGGAGGCAGCTGACATTCATCTTTACCTGTTCAGCTCAAAAGCACTTTACAAGCTCGTGACTCTTGGCAGCTTATAGAAATAAAGACCTCCACAACTTAGTAATATGAACAAAACTTGGGAAACATTAAAAATGTTTTCATTGTTGTTCTTTTTATAGTTTGCCCCAATATCAGGCAACCATATATTCCAGGAGTGTCAAACTCAATTTCACTGAGGGCCACATCAGTACTGTGGTTGCTCTTGTGGGGCCGGGTGGGTGTGGCCAGAGTGGGTGCAGCCTACTGGGTGGGTGTGGATGGAGTGGGTGTGGCCTACTGGGTGGGCGTGGCCAGTTCTACATCATTCGTGTCAAGGGTGCCTGTGGGGGCTTGGGTAGGAGTGGGACAGATCTGAGGGTCTCTGGCAGAAGGGGGTGGGACCGGGGCAAGTGCCAAGGCATGGCCCACCGGGGCACATGCCAAGATGGCCACTACAAAATTGTACATTGGCTCCCGGCCGGCCTGGGCCAGGGCCAAGGCAGAGGGTGCCGTTCCCTCACTGTTTCCAGGATGGCTTCACGGGCCACATGAAACCACTTCGCGGGCCGCATCCGGCCCCCGGGCCTTGTGTTTGACATGTCTGATCTATTCTATGCTATTTTTAAACTTGAATATTTGCATTTTATTATTAGAAAATCATAGGATTCATATCACATATCTGCTGCTACAAGCTCTGTTACAAAACTATTACAAGCTGTACAAGCCAGTTTGATCTAGATCAAGGGTCTTCAAACTTGGCCCTTTTATGACTTGTGGACTTCATCTCCCAGAATTCCTCAGCCAGGCATGCTGGCTGAGGCATTCTGGGAATTGAAGTCCACAAGGCATAAAAGGGCCGAGTGTGAAGACGCCTGATCTAGATGCTAAACCACCAGCCTAGAAAGCAACTCTCTAAGTCATTTACAGAGTCAGCCTGTTGCCCCCAACAATCTGAGTCCTCATTTTACCGACCTCGGATGGATGGAAGGCTGAGTCAACCTTGAGCAAGTGAGAATCGAACTCCTGAAATGAACAATGAGTCACCTTGCATTACTGCATTCTTAACGGTATATTTAAGCTTGAATGTTGGCACCTTATGATTTAAAAATGAAAGGATTATTATCGCCTCTCTGGTTTTTTTAAGTATATAGTTTCATTTTCTTTATCTCTTGTAGGATTGGTCTGTCCCCCTAGAGGAGATGACAGGAACTAATCCTTCTTTGAAACACCCTCAGTCATGGATAGAAATTGTTTCAGCCTTCGCAAAAAGAGCTTTTAACTTCCCAGGAACGCAACCCAGGATGTGGGAATCCTCTTGTGGCTACACACAAACCAGAATTAGGAGGAAGATTCCAGGGAAGGCCTATCGCATAATGCCCCTCGACCTCCATCACTCTTTCCTCAAGACTAAACAGGCTAATCTTTCTCCTATTCATGTCGAGAAGATTCAAGTTTCCTCTCCCAGATCAACTTCAATTGGAGTTTTTTTTTCAATTACTCTGAATCTGTATTAATGGGCCTTGTCCAGAATTGGATGTTCTGATTGAGGATCAGGGCAGGACACAGGCAGAAAATTACCTTCAACATTTTACACACACACACACACACACATACACACACACACACGTATACAAACTTCATATATACATATATTAAATCCTGGATATATTCAATCTATACTAAAACTATATTAAAATAAAACTATATTCAACTAAACCCGAATTAGGAGATTACACGGTCATAAGGCATATCCGGTCTCCTATCGACCCCTATTACAAAATGTTTTTAGCAAGCCGGGTATCCTCCACCCAAGACTTGCGTCTTTCATTTTTGTTTCCTAAATGAAGGACATCGCACTGTAAAGGGAGAAGGGTGTGGTAGTTTCTAACGGGGGAAAAAAAATGAGATCAGCAGCCCCTTGGCTAAATAACGATGCGTCAGTCCAGCCACTTTATGCATTTGATGAAGTCAGCTGCAGTTCACAAATCTTAACAAAATTTGGTACTCAGGGGTTACCAGACACCTTCTCATTTTTGTAACAAATCTAAAATTAAACAAGACTGTATCTGTGCTCAGCACAAGTTCTTTGCTGCAGGTAGGAAACGGGAAGAAGAAGGGCTAAGTTATCTAAAAGGATTTCATCAGGATCTGCCAGCTCTTGTGATGGGATTCTGCAGTTTCCTTTACATCCCCTGAAGCCAGTTCTATGGTCTGGTCCCTGCAGCTTCACCAACCTCGAACAATGGAAAAACCAATGGCTTAAAGCTCAGGTATGCTCACATTTGGACACAGCTGGGGTGAGATTTCCCTCCCACATCCCTCCAGCCTGCCAAAGAGCCCAGCCTTTCCCTCCCTGCAGCCTCTCACCCTTCAGGGCCACGTCCAGAGGCTCCTGCAGGCCATCGTGCTCCACATGGCACCGATAGCGGCCCCTCTCTTTGGGATCGATCCAGATGCTGAGTGTGGTGTGGAAGGTCCCATCCGCGTTGGGAGCCACAGACCCATGGAGGGTGTCCGGCAGCCAGACCTCCCCATCCCTCGTCCAGGAGGCATCAATCTCCCTGGGGTAGAAGCCATCCAGGCGGCAGACGTGCATCTCCATCCCATTCTCCACCTTCATCTTGCTGCTCATGGTCACCGCTGGGGGCTCTGCAGAAATGGCACCCCCGGAATTAACTCTGAGCCCCTCCACAGCCTGAAAGGTGGATGGGAAACTTGGAGGGGCAGGAAAGTCTCCCACTACTTCCCATTCCACACCTTCAGCCTCTCCAAGAGTTGTAGGAAATGCTCCAGATCTGGAAAATGCTCGACCACAAGAACTCCCGATGCTGAGTCCTTCCCAGGGACTCAGCCTGAAAAACCTCCAGCAGCAAATTGAGGGTCCAAGGAAATTCCTCTCTGGCTGCTTTGAACTCTGAGTGATCTTGGATTGTTTCCTTCAGGGGAGGGAAAGTGGAGCTGCTCTTTTATGTTCCCTTTCAAGACAACAACAACACAGAGGTTTCTCCCTACTTTTGTGGTTTCCTTCTGCACCCCTGAATCTGAGGCTGCTCCAGGCCTCTTTCCAAGGGACACGACCACAGTTTCAAGAAGAGGAGAGCCAGAATCAAAGCAAAAAGGGCTTTTGGAGTCTCATCCTGGTTAATATGGAACAGATATTCTGTAATTCAAAGGGGAGGGGCAGAGAGAGAGGTGACGCCAATGGGAGAGAGACCGTCCTCTCAGGGCAGGGAGGGGCTGTTGGCAATTTGGGGTGGGGTGGGGGAATTCCCCAATGGAGCCTGATGCTGGAGGGATTAAAGAACCCAGGGGGGTAGACCAAAGAAGGAGGGGTGGACTAAATGGGAAAATAATGACAAACCACAGGAAAAGGTTATGTGGACACCCTTGTGGGGTGACGGTGTGTTCCTGAAAGTGGAGACTGAGGAAAGACTAAGTCAGAACTGTGGAGATCTGTTTGTGGTATAAAAGAAAGATTCACAGAAACTTTGTTGTTATTTTTCCCCCCTAGGAACAACCCCTCAACCTTGGCATTTTTTTGTCCAACGGATGGCACTGATAATCTCCTACCAATGGTAGACAGGGAGCCCTCTAGTGGTGGATATGAGAGGTGTATTGTCAGATGCAAAACAAGGAGGGAGCCCCCTGTGGGATGTGGTGGGAAGGACAGCTGCTGGAAGGAAAATAAGGGTGCCCCTCACACTTGACTATAGTTTGGGTAATGGTGATTTCACTGAAGAACCCCAAGAGGCCCCATTGCCTCACTGTGGACTGTGAACAGGACACCCCCAAGTGCTTTTGCTGCCTGATCCACACAGACACTGACCAGGCAGAGGCTGCATTTCCTGGTCCAATAATAATAATAATAATAATAATAATAATAATAATAATAATAATAATAATAATAATAATAATAATAATATCCCAGGTCCTGGGTAAGGACTCGATAGGTAGACAAAATGCCAAATCCAGTCTGAACATCTGGCTGACTGTGCGATGATCCACAATAATAATAGTAGTAGTAGTAGTAGTAGTAGTAGTAGGTAGTAGTAGTAATAGTAATAATGTTGGAAGGGACCTTGGAGGTGATCTAGTCCAACCCCCTGCTCAGGCAGGAAACCCTATACCATTTCAGACAAATGGCTGTCCAGTCTCTTCTTAAAAACCTCCAGTGTTGGAGCATTCACCGCTTCTGGAGGCAGGTTGTTCCACTGGTTAATTGTTCTAACTGTCAGGAAGTACCCCTTAGTTCTAGGTTGTTCTCTCCTTGATTTTAGTTTACCACCCGTTGTCTTGTCCTGCCTTCAGGCGCCTTGGAGAATAGCTTGACTCCCTCTTCTTTGTGGGCAGGCCCTGAGGATATTGCAAAGACTGCTATCTATGTCACCCCTCGTCCTTCCTTAATCTAAATTAGACTTACCCAATTCAGAAGTCGTTCTTATCCCAGCGTATGTTTAGCCTCCAGTTCTCCCTAAGCATCTTTGGTTGCGCTTTCTCTGTACTTTTTCTAGAGTCTCAGCATCTTTTTTTACATCGTGGTGACCAAAACTGGATGCAGTATTCCAAGTGTGGCCTTACCAAGGCATTGAAGAGTGGTATTACTACTTCACGTGATCTTGATTCTATCCCTCTGTTAATGCAGCCTAGCACTGCGTTGGCCTTTTTGGCAGCTGCAGCACACGGCTGGCTCATATTTAAGTGATGTCCACTAGGACTCCGAGGTCCCTCTCACAAGTAAATACATTGAGCAAGGTACCCCCTATATATACCTGTACATTTGGTTTTTCTTGCCTAAATGTAGGAACCTTGCTTTTTTCACCATGGAATTTCATTTTGTTAGTTAGTGCCCGGTTCAATTCTGTCCAGACCTTGTATTTAAGCTGGAGTGTTGGGTTTATTCCTGCCAGCTTGGTGTCGTCTGCAAATCTGATGAGTTCCCCATTTATCCCCTCGTCCAAATCGTTGATGAAGATTTTGAAGAGCACTGGGCCCAGAACAGAGCCCTGGGGCACCCCACTACACACTTCCCTCCATGTAGATGCAGTTCCATTGAGGACCACACGCTGAGTACGGCCGGTTAGCCAGCTACGGATCCATCTGGTGGTGATGCTGTCTAACCCGCATTTTTCTATCTTATCAAGTATATCAAGTATACCTGTGCATTTGGTTTTTCTTGCCTAAATGTAGAACCTTGCTTTTTTCACCATTTGATGTCTGCCTGGCAACGGGAACCAAACAGGGCTTCCCGTGTCTTGGGGAAGGGCTGGAAGGAGAGGAGGTGGTCAACCAGGCTCTAGACAAGGGACCCAAAGAGGCCAAATGCATCCCCCCAAAAAATATCCAGTTACAAAGGAGAAAAGCCCTTCATGGCATAGGTCCAGGTTACTTACAGGACCGCATACTGCCGCACAGTTCCCAGAGACCGGTGAGGTCCCATAGATTGGGCCTCCTTCAGGTCCCGTCGGCCAGACAATGTCGGCCGGCGGGCCCTCGGGGAAGGGCCTTTTCTGTGGTGGCTCCGACCTGGTGGAATCAACTTCCCCCCGAGGTTCGAACTACTCCCACCCTGCCGGCCTTTAAGAAAGCCGTTAAAACTCTCCTGTTCCGGCAGGCCTGGGGCTGATGTCCCTGGGGGGGGAGGGGCGGGATATGATCGGACACGCGGTATGATTGTATTATTTTATTGTTTTATTGTTAAATGATTGTTTTAATTTTGTACGCCGCCCTGAGTCCTTTGGGATTGGGCGGCATATAAATAACATTAAATAAATAAATAAATAAAGTCCAGCCTCAGTCCAGGTACTCACCTTTCCTCAGCAGCGTCCGCTTCCCGTAGGACAGATACTTCTTTATCCACTCAACGCAGTCCCCCTCTAGGTAGACTTTGTTCCTCTGATTCCATGTTGAAAGAGC
This sequence comes from Crotalus tigris, assembly GCF_016545835.1. NCBI lineage: Eukaryota > Metazoa > Chordata > Lepidosauria > Squamata > Viperidae > Crotalus > Crotalus tigris. The sequence continues at coordinate 636,043 of NW_024096938.1, read as the reverse complement.
GTCCCATTTCCTCTGGGTGATCAGGGCTTGGGGGTCGGGAGCCACCCAGCTGAGGGTCTCCTTGTCGAAGGTGAGGAAGCTCCTCCCATCGTATCCAAAGTCATAAAACCCACCTTTGCTCCCATCTCCCCGGAGCTCACAGCCATACATCAACTGCCACGTATGAAGGCCTGAAATAGGGACAAGATCGTGGTTTGGTGAGTCCTTAAGGTAGACAGACAGACGGACAGACACACACACACACACACACACACACACACACACACCCCAATGCAGGGACTTTGACACTAGTGGGAGACACTGATACCCCCGTTTCCTCCCTAGCAATCAAGGGAAAGAAAGCCCCCATCACTAACCGCCCTTCTCCCCTCCCTCGACCTGCCTCCCTCCATTCCCCCCCCCCAGGATGGAGCCCCTGAACCTCCCCAGGAAAAGGGAAGCTGGAAAAGCCAGCGGAGGATCCCGAGGGAGATTGAGAAAAGAAGGAGTCACAAAAGAAATGGAGGGAGCCTCCTCCATCTTTCCTTCTGCAGTTCCTCTGTTGGGGAGACTCTTGGGGGGAAAGGAAGGGATCCCAGAGAGGGAACATTTGCCTGAATCTGTGGTTGCAAAGAGGAACTGGGAATCTCGTGGCCTCAAAGAGGATCTGGTCGACCTGCAAAAAAAAGCTTGCAGGGATCCCTGTGATCATGAATCTTGGTCTGAGTTCACAAAGAGCATCATCTTGGGCTAACAAGAAACAAACCATGGCTTAGTTCAATATAGGAACGAAGCCTTGAAGGGCCACAAAGGAATATTTTCCTCAGCAACAGCAGCAAGTGGCCCAGTCTGATCTGCACACCCAAAAGGTTGTTGATCTTTGAAATGAAATTTGAAGTTTACAGTCTCTGCAAGGCCACACTTGGAATACTGCATCCAGTTTTGGTCACCACGATGTAAAAAAGATGTTGAGATGTCTAGAAAGAGTACAGAGAAGAACAACAAAGATAATTAGGGGACTAGAGGCTAAAACATATAAGGAACGGTGGCTGGAATTGGGCATATCTAGTTTAATGAAGAGAAGGACGAGGGGGGACATGATAGCAGTCTTCCAATATCTCAGGGGCTGCCACAAAGAAGAGGGAGTCAATCTATTCTCCAAAGCACCTGAGGGCAGGACAAGAAGCAACGGATGGAAACTAATCAAGGAAAGAAGCAACCTAGAACTATGGAGAAACTTCCTGACAGTTAGAACAATTAACCAGTAGAACAAACTGCCTCCAGAAGTTGTGAATGCACCAACACTGGAAGTTTTTTAGAAGAGACCAGACAGCCATTTGTCCGAAATGGTGTAGGGTTTCCTGCCTGAGCAGGGGGTTGGACTAGATGACCTCCAAGGTCCCTTCCAATATTATTATTATTATTATTATTGATCATCACATAGTCAGCCAGCTGTTCAGACTGGATTTGGCATTTTGTCTACCTATCGAGTCCTTCCCAAGGACCTGGTATAGGCAGATGTGGATGTTTGATGTTATTATAGATATCGTCACAGGATGGAAGCAGTTATAATAATAATAATAATGATAAAGTTGGAAGGGACCTTGGAGGCCATCTAGTCCAACCTCCTGCTCAGGCAGGAAACCCTATACCATTTCAGACAAATGGCTGTCCAGTTTCTTCTTAAACACTTCCAGTATTGGCGCATTCACCGCTTCTGGAGGCAGGTTGTTCCACTGGTTAATTGTTCTAACTCTCAGGAAGTTTCTCCTTAGTTCTAGGTTGCTTCTCTCCTTGCGTAGTTTCCACCTGTTGCTTCTTGTCCTGTCTTCAGGCACTTTGGAAAATAGCTTGACTCCCTCTTCTTTGTGGCAGCCCCTGAGATATTGGAACACTGCTATCTTGTCCCCCCTCGTCCTTCTCTTCGTTAAACTAGACATACCCAATTCCAGCAACCGTTCCTTATATGCTTTAGTCTCCAGTCCCCTAATCATCTTTGTTGCTCTTCTCTGTACTCTTTCTAGAGTCTCAACATCTTTTTTACATCATGGTGACCAAGTTCCTAGTAAGGCTCCCTTTTGCAATTGACTAATGGCGAATTTGTCAATGCCAATGGTGTTCAAGTGCTCCAGTTATTATTATTATTATTATTATTATTATTATTATTATTATTATTATTATTATTACTATTACTATTATTATTAATTGTTATTATGTTTCAACTTTGATTCTTGGATTTAAAAAAACCTGAATGGTTTTTTTTTTAAAGGAAATCCTGCAAGTTTTCTACTTCTGGTTGGGTTTGAGAGTGAGGAAGGATGCCAGAAACTCTCAATTCTGAGGGAAAACCACTTGTAAGTACAGTTGAACTAAACTGACCCGTCCTTTCCCTCCCTTTCCACTCCCATGAGTGACCGGGTGAGGGGATCCTTTCTCTGCAGCTTCTGCTCAGCCTGAGACCTTCCCTTTGGAGGGAGAGGAAGATCCTCCTGAGCTGAGTGTGATCCTGTCCTCCAGAGGAGATTCCCTGATCTGCTCAGGGAAAAAAAAAAAAAAGATTCTGGATTTCTGCCCAAGAAGACTCTCCTGCCATTCACAGGAAGGCACTGAAAATCTGGCTGCAGTTTTCAACTTCTGAGAACCAGCTCTGTCTTATTTCGGAAGCATCAAAACTTAAGACAGAAATAATCTTATTTCTACCGAAGATGATATTGTGTGTTCTTATCTCAACTCTGGCACAGAACTGAATTTTTGTGCAGGGATCACCTTGAAAAGACAAGTTTAATTTTTTTTTATTATTAGTTATTACTGTTAATGCATGAAACAATTCTGGCCTATCTCTGAGCCTGGATGTTCAGGGGTTCCCTGAGGCCTGAAACATCGTTCAACGGTTCCTCCTGGGTCAAAAGGTTAAGAAAGGCTGCTTCAGAGAGGCTAAAATGTATTTATAACTCCTGTGAAGAATATCAGAAGCCACTTCTTTGCGTCTTTTTTCTTTCGTAATTTTCTTCAACTCGGTTTTTTTTCTTGTGCTTTCTTGTTCTTTGGTTTCTTTCTTTTGTCTCCTCTAGTTTATATTAGTTTCTATTCGTTTTTAATCTTCCCATTGAAAAGGTTCAATACAAATTATAAAAAAAAATTCAAAAGGCGAACAGGATATCAGAGATCATTAAAATGTATTGAAAACACGGAGGCTAATGTCACAAAGCCTTTACATAAATCAAGGGTGGGACCACATCTGGAATATTGTGGGCAGTTCTGGTCACCAGACCTCCAAAAGGGCAGGAGGGAGGTGGGGAAGGTCCAGAGGGGGCGACCCAGAGGATGGGGGGGTGGAAGCAGCCTCCCTTGGAGGAAAGGTTGGGACATTTGGGGCTGTTTGGCCTGGAAAGAGGCTCCACTCCACTCTGGCCGCTCTCCTTCCCCCTTTCTCCACCAGGGGGAGCCCTCTGGGTCCAGCTCTGCTCCCCTGAGAGGCCAGCAGGGGGCCTAGAGGGATCTGGGGGGATCCTCGGGGATCAGGGGCAGAACTGGCAGATCTCTGGGGTGTCTGCCTGGGGGGGGGGATGGGAAGGAAAGGGCAGAAGAAGGGGGGCTGCCTCTCCTTGGGATAAAGGAGGGAAAATGGCTGATGTTCGTGGAGAAAGTTTACCTCAGCCCAAAGCAGCTTATCATTACACACACATTTGCTTGCAGCCCCTCCCTAAATAAGGTTCCTTGAAGGTGAATCTTGTCCCCCAAAGATGGCAGAAGTGAGGAGGCGGGGCCTGCAGAAGGTCTCCACCCCTCCAGGGCAGCCCCAGCATGAGGGCAGTGCAGGAGTTCTGTCTGAATGGGAAGCCATGATGCCTCTGAGTGACTCATGAAGGGCCCCAAATGGGGGTTTCTTTCTTTTCTGTCCTTTTTCCCCTCAAGACTGGTAGGATCCTGGAAGTGATCCTGTGCCTCCCCACCCCCACCCATCCCCATTCAAGAGTCCCTACCCAGCTTGGCCTTCCCGTTTCTCCCTCCAACTGGAACAGTGTTTTTCAACCTTGACAATTTTAAGGCATGTGGACTTCAACTCCCAGAATTCCACAGCCAGCAATGCTGGCTGTGGAATTCTGGGAGTTGAAGTCCACATGCCTTAAAATTGTCAAGGTTGAGAAACACTGAACTGGAGGATGAGATGAGGCTTCCAGGCATTTGGACTACACTCAACTCTCCCAAAAGGGCGTGCCAGAAAGAGATTTAGTCTCCCGGGGTGGATCTGCACTTGATCCCCCATTTCTCTGGGCTGAAAATAGAAATAGGAGGACATGTTTCCACCAGAATTGTCTTAGGATCCATCTGCTTTTTGGGGGGAGTAGGGGTGGGGAAGGAGATCTGTAATTCCTCCCTCAAAGCAGGATGTCGACCAAGCTCTCCAACTTTCATGGGCGGGGGGGGGGACAAGATTGTGGTCTATTCTTTATTTTAGATCACTATCCATATCAATATACAGACAGAGAACTGTCAAATGTTTTCTGCAGTCTGCTGAATAGTTCAGTTATGGAGGCAAGGACACTTTTTGTTGTTGTTAATTGCGAAGTCGTGTCCGACCCATCGCGACCCCATGGACAATGTTCCTCCAGGTCTTCCTGTCCTCTACCATCTTCTGGAGTCCATTTAAGTTCACACCTACTGCTTCAGTGACTCCATCCAGCCATCTCATTCTCTGTCGTCCCCTTCTTCTATTGCCCTCAATCTTTCCCAGCATTAGGCCCTTCTCCAGTGAGTCCTTCCTTCTCATTAGGTGGCCAAAGTATTTGAGTTTCAACTTCAGGATCTGGCCTTCTAAAGAGCAGTCGGGGTTGATCTCTTCTAGGACTGACCGGTTTGAACGCCTTGCAGTCCAAGGGACTCGCAGGAGTCTTCTCCAGCACCATAGTTCAAAGGCCTCAATTCTTTTGCGCTCAGCCTTTCTTATGGTCCAACTTTCACAGCCATACATTGCAACTGGGAAAACCATGGCCTGGACTATACGCACTTTTGTTGGCAGGGTGATGTCTCTGCTTTTTAGAATGCTGTCTAGATTTGCCATAGCTTTTCTCCCCAGGAGCAAGCGTCTTTTAATTTCTTGGCTGCAACAAGGACACTTGCATTAATATAAAAAAGAATAAACTTCCTGACAGTGAGAACAATTAACCAGTGGAACAGCCTGCCTCCAGAAGCAGTGAATGCTCCAACACTGGAAGTTTTTAAGAAGAGACTGGACAGCCATTTGTCCGAAATGGTGTAGGGTTTCCTGCCTGAGCAGGGGGTTGGACTAGATGACCTCCAAGGTCCCTTCCAACTTTACTACTATTACATATTCAAAAGACTTTTTATAATATGTGGAAGCAGCCTTTCTCCTGGTTCTCCCCCCCCTCTGGTTCCTGGGGAGGGGATTATGGGGCAGGAGGCGCCACCTGACCCATCACTCACCTTGGCTCTGATTGTAGCGAGTCCTCGCAATCTCCAGGTTTGCTTTGAACGGCTCCTCATTGTCACGTTGAATCTGGGTCTCTCTGTCCCAGTACTGGGGGTCTTCCTTCCCCACCTCCTCCATCCAGGAGACCCGCGGCTCCATCCTCCGGCTGTTGCTGTCGTAGTGAGCAAAGACCTGACCGTCCATGCACCCCACAGCGACATACTGGGGCAGCCCCTGACTGTGGTCCGAGATGGAGGTGTAGAAATACTTCATGGAGTGCGAGGAGGCGCCTGGAAGGGACCCAGTGGGGCAAAGTTAGGGGCTTTAGCCAAGGAACCCTAATACTACGGGGCACAGAAAGGCAGCAGTTTGAGGGTCTATGAAGGAAAAGAGAACTGGGGGCAGAGAAAGGAGAGAGAAAAGAAGGGCGAACAGATGGGAGAGGGAGGCAGAGAGTGGAAAGAGGAAGCAATTGAGAGGCAAAGAAACAGTTTCTGGGGCGGCCGAAGGATTGGAGGGCAGAGAGAAGGGGATAGCAAGGTCAAAGGAAGAGCAAGTCCCTCAAACTCTACTTGAGCCCCCCACCCAAATGCTCTCTCCCCCCTTCCAGCAAGGCTTTCCTGGATTGTTCAGTCTCTGCCCCAAGGAGGCTGCAGACACCCCAGAGGGAGGAAGGGAGCCCCAACCCCAGAATCGCAAAAGCAGCAGAAAACCCCAACGGGTCACCCCCAACTTTCAAATAATTCTCATTGTTTGAATGGATTATTAATAAGTAAAGATTTGAGGGGAGATTTTATAACATGGGACGGGAAAGAGGGATCCAGGAGGGACCAGAGGCCATGGGACCCTTGGGGGGAGACTCAAACCGATTGGCTGGGAGGGCAGTCAAAGGAAGAGCAAAGGGAACACAGCCCCCCTGGATCTTTTTCCTCGCCCCTCCCAGCTGGGAAATTACCCCTCCCATCCTAAGGTTCAGGTATCTGAGCAGGAATTGACTTTGAACCCCAGACTCCACGGGGCTCACCCCCATTCTACAGAAATCTCATTTCAGCAGCCCAATTAGGGTACTGAAACCATCATTCCCAGGCGCTTCCAGTGGATCAGATTGACTCTGCATCTCAAATATTTTCTTCACTTCCCATAGAAGGTGCTCAGAAGCCTGTCTTCCTCTGGTGCTGATCCTGCACTTTGTCAGCATAAAGGCAGGCAGAAATGTCCCCCAGCCAGCTTGTGGGGGGGGGGGGGGAATGAACTGGGCTATCCTAACATCAGACATGTTAAACACAAGACCGGGGGGGCGGATGTGGCCCACAAACTGGTTTTATGTGGCCCGCGAAGCCATCCTGGAAACAGTGAGGGAACAGCCCCCGCTGCCTTGGCCCTGGCCCAGGCCGGGCGGGAGCCAATGTACAATTTTGTGGTGTCCATCTATGCCGAAACGCATTCAGTTTTAGCTCCACAAGGCCGTCTGGAAACAGCGAGGAACCAGACCCTGCCGTGTCGGCCCCACCCCCTGGGTGCATGCTGGGGAGGTGTCACCCTTTGTGAGGAATGAAGAAATGCACCATCGCCTGGAAGTGGCCAGCAAATGGTCCTCGCCTACTTCACATATCCGGCTTGATGGGCTCCGGCAGAGGGATTTCAGCAGGCAATGAGGCTCCTCCAGTGGACCATGCCTTGGCACTTACCCCGGTCCCACCCCTTTCTGCCAGAGACCCTCAGATCTGTCCCACTCCTGCCCAGACCCCCACAGGCATCCTTGAAGCGAACGGTGTAGAGCTGGCCATGACCACCCAATAGGCCACACCCACTCTGTCCACGCCCACCCAGTAGGCCACACCCATCCTGGCCACACACACACACACACACACACACACACACACACTCAGAGGGCAACTGAAATGCTGATGCGGCATTCTCAGTGCAAAGGCTTAACTCAACGTTTCTCAGACTCAGCTGCTTGGACTTCAGTCTGGACTTCAATTCCCAGAATTCCTCTCATCCCTCCTCCCAGAAACCCATGGGGCCTCTCCCCCCTGACCCCACTCCCTCCCCCCACTGAGGCTGTTTGGGAGTTCCTGCTGAGATCATCCATGTTGGGTGGGTGGGTGGGTGGACTCAGCTGGGGTCCTCTCCCTAAAGCCAGCCTCTTGTCACCTTTAAAGCCGTCTTTAAATCAAAGATAAACACAGAACATTATTTCAGTTTCTGTCCTGCAAACTCCTGATCCTGAAGCATCAAACATTTTTCAGCCCTTCCTTGGAGGACACACTCAGTTCACAAGACATAAACTATGCCAATTTCCACTTTGGGGGGTGCCCAGATAGACTTGATTGACATCTGGAGGGGCGATCCTTATCCTGTTCTCCTGGGGTGGGAGAGACACAGCAGCAGCTTTGGGGCCTGATGTCAAAGTGGCCAAAGGGAGCGGATTAGAAAGAGGTGCTGAAGGAAAAATCTTCATCCTGGTTCATCCAAGCCAGGGATAAATCAACAACATGGTGACGGCTTTTGAAAGAAGGTTGCAGTTTATTGAAGAGCCAGACCGAAAGATGGTTCTGGCAGGAAAGAGGAGAGAAAAGAGGGTGAGCACATGCGGAGAGTAGGTTTCTATACCCTCTGAAGCCTTTTGTCTGAAGTTGCTTCCTGTTCCTGTGTTGAGGCTTTGTATTTCCTGTGTCACGTATTCTGAGTCTGGGTGTGCCTTGCTGGTATTCTGATGGTGATGGGTTAGTCCTTTTATGACCAAAGGTCATATCCTGCTTCCTTAGTACTGGGGCTAATGACGCTTAGAGTTTGGGTGCGATATGCAGATTTTAGGTGTCTTCCTAAGCTTCTAGCCCCAACTTTCCTGATGGTTTACATCTGCATTTGTACAGGGCTGGCTTCTACTTGGGGGAGGCAGACCTGGGGCTTTTAAGAAAAATTGGGCATGCTTTTCTGTCTCTTTAATATCCTTGGAGGAAATATATTTTTCTGCCTTTTTAATATTTCCCTCTCTGGGGGGCTGACTTCCCACAGAGGACCGAATCAGGATTCTTTTTCTGGGAATAAACTTTTTTGGGGGGGGGGGGAGGAGAGAGAAAGTTTCCCTGGCAGATAAAAAAAAGCCTGAAAACCCACCCACCCCGGCCCCCAAAGGGACTCACCGAAGCAGCTCTCCTGCAGGGCGGCCACCACCACCACCAGGATCAAGAGAAGCGCAGAGCGCAGAGCCATCCCGGCCGCGATCCTCCACCTGCGCCCCGCTTCCTGGAAGTCGCGGCCAAAGAAAGAGGCGCCTCCCATTGCTAAACAACCGCAACACTCGACAAGCGATTGGGCGAGGTCAACCAATAGAAAAAAAGTATTCACATGTCGTCATAGTTGCTAGGCAGACGTCCAGGCACAAAGGGAGAGAAGGATGGCGGAGGGGGTGCGGGGATACGATATCTTCTGGCGTTACTTGAGGGGCTGTCACAGAGGAGATTGATTTATTACCCAAAATATGAGACAGCAAGACAGGAAGCAACGGATGGAAGCTTGTTCAAGAGAGATCCAAAAAAAGATGATAAAAGGTCTGGAGCAGAGGTCCTCACAACGTTGGTAACTTTAAGACTTGTGGACTTCAACTCCCAGAATTCCTCAGCCAGCTTTGCTGGCTGAGGAATTCTGGGAGTTGAAGTCCACAAGTCTTAAAGTTACCAACGTTGGAGAACCCTGGTCTGGAGGCTAAATCATATGATGAACGGTTGAAGGAGTCAAAATAAAGAAAAATAAAGAGGCAGAAAAAAAACTGGCTTTCAATCCAAGCAAGTATGATGAAGATTAACAATTTATCACTCTCCCTTAAAGTAAAACCAGCGACTCTTCACTTTATTCCTCCCCCCATTCTCCATGAACCCCTTCTCTAAAACCTGTTAATCAGCAGAAGTCTATTAAAGGTCCTCAGAAATAACAACGTGTAACTGCTACAAGCTCTGTTACAAAACTACTACAAGCTGTACAAGCCACTTTGATCTAGATCAGGGGTCTTCACACTCGGCCCTTTTATGACTTGTGGACTTCATCTCCCAGAATGCCTCAGCCCGGCATGCTGGCTGAGGCATTCTGGGAGTTGAAGTCCACAAGTCATAAAAGGACCCAGTGTGAAGACCCCTGATCTAGATGCTAAATCACCAGCCTAGAAAGCAACTCTCTAAGTCATTTACAGAGTCAGCCTCTTGCCCCCAACAATCTGGGTCCTCATTTTACCGACCTCGGATGGATGGAAGGCTGAGTCAACCCTGAGCCGGTCAGGGTAATCCCACTGTGATTATCCCAAGTTTGCTTCATTTCAGCAGCCCAATTAGGGCACTAAAATCATCATTCCCAGATGCTTGCAATGCACCAGATTTATTCTGAATCTCACCCTTCACTTTCCACAGAAAATGCCCCCCCCCAATTTTCCTTCTTTGATGCTCATCTTGCACTTTGTCAGCACAAGGAAAGGTAGAAATAACCCTCAGCCAGCTGGGGAGGAAGGTGATCTGGGCTATCCGACTCTTCTCTCAATGTAAAGGCTTCAATCAGAGTTTCTCAGACTCAGCCACTTGGACTTCAACTCCCAGAATTCCCCTCACCTGGCAGAATCCCATGGGGCCTATCCTGGAAAAAAAATCTCTGGGGATCTTGTGCTTTAGGAGGGGCGGGTAGTGGAAGGGGGAGAAGAAAGTGAAAATAAACAAGACGGATCTTTAGGAAGATTATTCCAGGAATGTTTCTCTCTCTAGACTCTTTCCCTGCTGCATTTACACGGCAGCCGTATCCAGACGGCTCAGTTGCAGCAGCCTCCTAGCCAGCCAGAGGACAGGAAGGCCTGGAGCAGTGGTTCTCAACCTTTTTAATGCCGTGACGCCCCCCCAACCGGTCGTAAGTCGAGGACTACTCAACTGGTGCAGCACCGTTTGCAGAATGGGACTTTTGGCGGGCTCAGCAGGGCAGAGACAGCCTGGACAATTCCTATTGGCTTTTGAAAGCCAATAGAATTAGACTCTATTCAAGAGGGTCTATTCTATTGGCTTTCAAAAGCCAATAGAATAAAAGGGAGTAGCACAGCTAAGAAAAAGGAGGAAAAAAATGGCGGACTGCGTTGTTTGGCGACCCCTGTGAAATGGTCGTTCGACCCCAATGGGGTCCCGACCCACAGGTTGAGAACCACTGGCCTGGAGGAACGTTGTCCATGGGGTCGCGATGGGTCAGACACGACTTCGCAATTAACAACAACAACCAAGTCAGCCAACACACGGAACTGATTCCAGAAACTAGCCGGGTCCTCCCAGCACCAGAAACCAGAAAGATCCACAAAGCCCGGCCAAAGGCCCCGAGATTGTGTCTTTATGTGTGTGTATGCGCCAAGCAGCCAGGAGGTTGTGAATTGACCTGATCACCTGCAAATGCTGCTTTCTAACAACCTCCACTTTCAGGAAGAGAAAGAATTGGGCTGGGGGGGGGGGGTGCCCAATTCCAGACTGACATCTGGAGGGACCACTCTTGTCCTGGAATAGAGTGGAGTGGAGTGAAGTGGAGTGAAATGAAAGAGAAGAGAAGAGAAGAGAAGAGAAGAGAAGAGAAGAGAAGAGAAGAGAAGAGAAGAGAAGAGAAGAGAAGAGAAGAGAGAATAGTGAATAGAGAATAGAGAATGGAATAGAATAGAATAGAATAGAATAGAATAGAATAGAATAGAATAGAATAGAATAGAATAGTTGGAAGGGACCTTGGAGATCATCTAGTCCAACCCCCTGCTCAGGCAGGAAACCCTATACCTTTTCAGACAAGTGGTTGTCCAATCTCTTCTTAAAAACTTCCAGGGTTGGAGCATCCACAACTTCTGGAGGCAGGTTGTTCCACTGGTTAATTGTTCTAACTGTCAGGAAATTACTCCGGAGTTCTAGGTTGCTTCTCTGTTCCCAGAGGGGCTGTGCCTGTGGGTGGGGGAAGAGCGGTGGCAGCAGCAGCAGAGTCTCATCCACGCTTTGGGGCCTCCTCTTTTTGTTGTTGTTGTTAATTGCAAAGTCGTATCCGACCCATCGCGACCCCATGGACAACGTTTCTCCAGGTGTTCCTGTCCTCTACCATCTTCTGGAGTCCATTTAAGTTCACACCTCCTGCTTCAGTGACTCCATCCAGCCATCTCATTCTCTGTCGTCCCCTTCTTCTATTGCCCTCCATCTTTCCCAACATTAGGCCCTTCTCCAATGAGTCCTTCCTTCTCATTAGGTGGCCAAAGTACTTGAGTTTCAACTTCAGGATCTGGCCTTCTAAAGAGCAGTCAGGGTTGATCTCTTCCAGGACTGACCGGTTTGAACGCCTTGCAGTCCAAGGGACTCGCAGGAGTCTTCTCCAGCACCATAGTCAAAGGCCTCAATTCTTTGGCGCTCAGCCTTTCTTATGGTCCAACTTTCACAGCCATACATTGCAACTGGGAAAACCATGGCCTGGACTATACGCGCTTTTGTTGGACCCAAAGGGGAAGGGAGCGGATTCGAAAGAGGACCAAATCAGGGTTTTATTTCTGGGAATATTGGGGGGGAGGGGGAGAGAGCGATTCCCTGGATGGATTCCCACCAGCAGAAAAAGGGGCCCCGAACCCCCGAAGACCCCCCACAGGGACTCCCCGAAGCAGCTCTCCCACAGAATAAACGCCACCGAAACCAGAAGCCAGGGGGGCGTAGAGCGCCCCGCCATCCTGTCCACTAAATTCAACCTGCGCTACTAAATGGCGGGAAAGAGTCCACCCCCCCCCCCCGGTGATCAACAGCCCAGCGGACCCTCCCGCTTTTCCCAGCCCCGCCGTTCTGCCCCTCCCCCCCCAAGAGGCGGAATCCCTGGAAGGGGATTTCCCGATGGAACTTTCACTTTCCTTTCCCCGCCCCCGTCTCTCGAGCTGCGTCTGGACCTCCGCCCAGCAACAATGACGACATGGGCCTATTCTTTTTTTCCATTGGTCGAGTTCGCCCAATCGCCAGCGGGCTCCGGATTGTTGCGCTTGTTGATCGACGCGACTCTTTCTCTGGCTGCGGCTTCCGGGAAACGGAGCGCGGGTGGAGGATCGCCAGCCGGGATGTCTCTGCGCTCTGCGCCCCTGTTGCTTCTAGTATTGGTGACGGTCGCCTCGCAGGAGAGCCGCTTCGGTGAGTCCCTTCGGGGCCCGGGGGGGGGGAAGAGTTTCCCGCCCCTTTTATCTGCTAGGGAAACTTTCTCTCCTCCCCCAAAAGTTTATTCCCAGAAAGAGAATCCTCACCCGGTCCTCTTTCTAGTCCGCTCCCCCTCCCCCCCTCTGGCCACCTTATGATTTAAGTCAGTGTTTCTCAACCTTGACAATTTTAAGGCACGTGGACTTCAACTCCCAGAATTCCACAGCCAGCATGGAATTCTGGGAGTTGAAGTCCACATGCCTTAAAATTGTCAAGGTTGAGAAACACTGATTTAAGTTGCCTGGGCCTCTGAGTTTTAATCACGTGGTCATGGGGATGCTGCCAAGTTCGCAACTGTGAAGGACGGTCACGAGTCATTTTCCTTAGTGCCTCTGTAACTTTGAACGGTCACTAAATGAACTGTTGTAAGTCGAGGACTACCTGTAAAGCAGGAGAAGCGTGTACAGAGAAGCTTTCCTTGAATGATCTTCCTAAAGACCTGTCCTTTTTTCTTGTCATTTTTCTCCTCGATCTCCCTCCCCCCCTGCTCCATCCTAAACCCCAGTATTATCCCTGGGCTTTTTTTCTAGGACAGGCAGGATTCCTAATAATAATAATAATAATAATAATAATAATAATAATAATAATAATAATAATAATAATAATAATAATAATAATAATAATGTGGACGTGGCAGTGCCTGGAGACAGCAGAATCGAAGAGAAAGAACTGGAGAAGATAACAAAATACAAAGACCTACAAATAGAAATAGAAAGACTGTGGCAAAAGCAAGCAAGGATAGTACCAATAGTAATAGGCTCCTTGGGTGCAATCCCAAAGCAGCTGGAGCACCACTTGAACACCATTGGCATAGACAAATTCGCTATTAGTCAATTGCAAAAGGCGGCCTTACTAGGAACTGCTTCCATCCTGCGACGATATCTGTAATACCATCAAACCTCCACATCTGCCTATCCCAGGTCCTTGGTAAGGACTCGATAGGTAGACTAAATGCCAAATCCAGCCTGAACATCTGGCTGACTGTGCGATGATCCATAATAATAATATAATAATAATAATAATAAACCTTTTATTATCAAAGTATAATATGTATACAGTGAAATTGGCTGAGCCTCCCTCTGTGCCCCCCCTCACCACAAACTCACAGTGACTACAAACCCCCAACTTATTTCACCCTGTGAACTAATTGCACATCACGCAGGCCTCATGAGTCTTGTCATGCATAAAGTTATAAAGTTATGTCCCATTCAGAAGCCTGACGGCCCATAGATAAAAGCTGTTCTTCAGCCTGCTGGTACGGTTGGCTATGTTTCTGTATCTCCTACCCTCCTTCCATTTCAGAAGCCACCAACATGGGACAGTTGGCAAAACTAAAAATATTTAAAATTCATTATTCCTTAGTAATTCGAAAGAGGGTCTTGGGGTGTTCTTGCTTGTTTGCGCAGGGAAACTATCAATGGAGCAGCTTTCCAAAAAGGTATAAAAAAGAAGCATTGAATAGGGTAAGTTGGAGGCAGAAGCAGAGAAGCTACTATGGATGGAGAGCATGAAATGGATGGCTTGCTTGGACACAGACAGGCCCAAGCTGACCAGCCCTTCCTGACTTGAGGATTTACGATTGTGAGGATGCCCAACCTGCGTTACATTCACATGTTTCTCCTCTCAGGCAGATTTCAGACTCCCTCACTGCTCAGCCCCACAAGGGAAAGAAGCCGGTTCTGGATCATGGAAGATCCGATTCCCCCTCCTTCTCTTGGAGAAAAGCCCTAATCCCTTTGGATTCTGAAATCTCCCCAGAGCAGGAAGTGGATCTGGGGATCACTCTCCCCAAAAGCTCTGAGAAACCACTGGAATTGTGGGGAGGAGCAGGAAGAAGGAGGCCGAGGCCTTTGCCTTGGATGACTGGGAAGGGCTGGGAGACCATGTTGGAGGGACTGGGCAGTGGGACTGTTTCTTTCACTGGGCTGTATAGGTCCTGCCCTTTTCTGTGCAGATCCAGGTTATGGCCAAATGATCCTTAAAATGATCTTTAAACTCTTTAGTGCCCTGGAAGAATTCCTGATCTGAAGATCACAATGGTCTCTTTTTTTCAATTGCAGCCCCTTCCTTGCTGATTTTTCAGGTTAACTGATCTTAAGATATTTAAATGTAGTAGCTGGAACAGTAAAATTGGACAATGGGCCAGGACACACAGTTGCAGCTGATTGGCTAGAGAGTGCCGGCTCCTGCAGGAGGCAATCCATGCTGTGATTGGTTGCTGTGAGTGTAAAGGGGGAGTTTCCTTTTTTTCCCGCCTTTTTCTTCTGTGTGTTCTGTATGCTGCTTGATTTACCTCATGATGCTCCTCTTTATCCTGCCCATCTTGTCTGCTGTAGATATAGGTGTAAAATGTATTCATTTGTATAAAACTACATGTTTGTATCAGTTTCTTTGACTTCATTTGGACACCGGCTGCTCAATTCCTTGACGAAGTCATTTGTCGGGCACATCTTATTTTCCTTTGATTATTATGTCCCAAAGGACTTTCTTTGTTTTCCTCGAAGACACTTTAGCTTCACATCCAAGAATAGCCATAGCACTTAGACTCATACAGGTCGTCCTCAACTTATAACCACAACTGAGCCCAACATTTGTTGCAAAGTGAAACATTTGTGAAATGAGTTTTGCCCCATTTTACGACATTTCTTGCCACAGTTGTTCAGTGAATCACTGCAGTTGGTAAATTAAGTAACGCAGTTAAGTGAAATTGGTTTCCCCTGGACCCCCCTGGACATTGCAACTGTCATAAATACGAGCCAGTTGCCAAGCATCTGAATTTTGATCACATAACCATGGGGATGCTACAATGGTCGCAAGTATGAAAAATGATCCAGTGATGTTGTAACTTTGAATGGTCACTAAATGAACTGTTGTAAGTCGAGGACTAGCTGTATACCGCTTCACGGTGCTTTACAGCCCCCTCTAAGCAATTTACAGCAGAGTCCCCCAACTTTTCTGGTTTGGCGGCCCAAAAGGAAAGGGAGCAGCAGGGAAATGTGCGTGTGCATGACCCCGTGTGCGTATGTGCAAAGGCTGCGTGCATGCATGTGCAAACAGGCCGCCGGTGCTCACCATGTGACCCTGGTGGCGGTGCTAACATCCCTGCGCATGTGCAAATGGGCTAGGGCCCATGTGGCAGTGCTACTGTGAGTGGAGCGGGGCTCACCAGCTATTCCCCGGGCCCGGTGGCCAACAAGCCACGGCCCAGTATCGGGTTGTGGACCATAGTTTGGGAACCCCTGGTTTACAGAGTCAACATATTGAACCCAACAATCTGTGTTCTTATTTTACTGACCTCGGAAGGACGGCAGCTTCAGTTCTGAATGAATGGTGGTGGAAGGATTTATATTCCTGGTAGTCATCTAGTCGTTAGCACTCCCTCTGAGACTCCTTGAGGCCACTTGGAGGTTTATCTGTGCCCTCCGGGTCCCCTGAATAGAGATAGTCCTGAAGTTACAGCAGTTCATTTAGTGACCATCTGAAGTTACAATGGCACTGAAAAAAAGGACTTACAACCATTTTTCACCTTTACAACCATTGCAGCATCGGGATTTCTATTCGGACGCTTGACAACTGGTTCATATTTATGACGGTTGCAGTGTCCCAGAGTCACGCGATCCCTTTTTACAAACTTCTGACAAGCAAAGTCAAATTCACTTAACAAGCCTTGGAATATATATTAGCAAGAAGAAGGCTATTGAGTGACTGCTGCATAGTTCCCAGAGACCGGTGAGGTCCCACAGATTGGGCCTCCTTCAGATCCCGTCGGCCAGACAATGTCGGCTGGCGGGCCCTCGGGGAAGGGCCTTTTCTGTGGTGGCTCCGACATGGTGGAATCAACTTCCCCCCCGAGATTTGAACTACTCCCACCTTGCCGGCCTTCAAGAAAGCTATTAAAACTCTCCTGTTCCGGCAGGCCTGGGGTTGATGTCCCCGGGGGGGGGGATTCGATTGGGACATGCTGTGTGAATGTATTCATTTTTAATTGTTATATTTGTTGTTTTAATTTTGTACACCGCCCTGAGTCCCTAGGGATTGGTCGGCATATAAATTTTATTAATAATAAATAAATAAATAACATTATGATAATTAACTATTATCTATTATTGTTTGTTAAACACATGAACCCAGACATTATGCTGTTTGCTAAATATTGAGAATGTTATTTGGAAAAACCCCAACCCCAGCCTTAACCCAAATCCCAACCTCAACCCCACCTTATTCCTAACCCTGTAAAAACTAATAAAATCTAACAAGCCTAATTTAACAATTGCAGTGATTCACTGAGCAAAGGCAGCAGGAAAAGCCGTAAAATGGGGCAAAGCTCACTTAGCAAATTTCTCACTTTAGCAATGTCAATTTTGGGCTCCGCTGTCATCCATCAAGGACTACCTGTATTGCAAATGGATTGGAACCTCCTTGAAGCTGCTGAAAGGATGGTGTTGTCAATAGATCGGTGGTGTCCATCCTAGGAGAACAAGCCCATCAGGACAAGATGCGGCAGTCCATCTGAAAAAGAAGGGTCCAACTCCGACGGTCTCTGGATGAAGCGGATTATCTAGACCCTTTTCAATCTGGCTTCAGGCCCGGCTTCAGCACAGAAACTGCTTTGGTCGCGCTGATGGATGATCTCTGGCGGGCCCGAGACAGAGGTTATTCCTCTGTCTTGGTGCTACTTGACCTCTCAGCGGCTTTCAATACCATCGATCATGGTATCCTTTTGCGACGACTCGAAGGAGTGGGAGTGGGAGGCACCGTTTTACGGTGGTTCTCCTCCTACCTCTCTGGCCGGTCGCAATTGGTATTGGTAGGAGGGCAGAGGTCAACCCCGAGGCCCCTTGAATGCGGCGTGCCACAGGGGTCGGTCCTCTCTCCCCTCCTATTTAACATTTATATGAAGCCGCTGGGTGAGATCATCAGACAGCACGGGGTGAGGTTACACAGTATGCTGATGATACCCAGTTATATATCTCCTCCCCGAGCTCTCTCAGTGAAGTGGCCGATGTGATGGGCCGTTGCCTCGAAGCCGTGAGGGTCTGGATGGGGGTTAACAGACTCAGGCTCAATCCTGACAAGACCGAGTGGCTTTGGATGTTGCCTCCCAAGGATCATGCCGACTGTCCAGTGTTGACTCTTGCGGGGGAAAATATACCCCCTTCGGAGCGGGTTCGCAACTTGGGTGTCCTCCTTGATCCACAGCTGAATTTGGAACATCAATTGACGGCTGTGGCTGGGAGGACCTTTGCACAAGTTCGCCTGTTGCACCAGTTGCGACCCTACCTGGACCGGGAGGCTCTCCTTACAGTCACTCACACCCTTGTCACCTCACGTTTGGACTACTGCAACGCGCTCTACATGGGGCTACCCTTGAAAAGTATTCGGAGACTACAGTTGGTCCAGTATGCAGCTGCGCGAGTGATAGTGGGTGCTCCTCGATACACCCACGTTACACCTATCCTCCGTGAGCTGCACTGGTTGCCTGTTGGTCTCCGGGTCCAATTCAGAGCCAGGCTATTTGCGAGTCCGCCTACTACCTCATAGTTCCCTATGTCCGGTTAGATCCCACAGGCTGGGCCTCCTTCAGGCCCCGTCGGCCAAGCAGTGCCATTTGGCGGGGCCGCGGAGGAGGGCCTTCTCTGTGATGGCGCCCACGCTTTGGAATCAGCTCCCCCCGGAGATTAGGACCGCTCCCACCCTGTTGGTCTTCCGTAAGCTACTTAAGACCTGGCTTTTCCGGCAGGCCTGGGGTTTATAAAACCTTACCCCTGGATGATTGTTTTTGTATTGTTGTTTTGTTATGTTTTATGTGTTTTTTATTGTTAGCCGCCCAGAATCCTTCGGGAGTGGGGCGGCTTATAAATTTTAATAATAATAATAATAATAATAATAATAATAATAATAATAATAATAATAATAATAATAATAATAATAATGATGGTCCGTCTTTTGAAGACAGTGGTCCACATTCTGGACAGAGAGGGCCCCTGGTTTGAAAGGGGGGTCATACGCTATAATTGAACAACCCTCTCTCAAAAAGACAGGAAAGGATATGATACCACTTATTTCCTGTTTACAACACAATCCTTTCAGCAGCTCCAAGAAGGTTCCACTCCCATTTGCACTACTCGGGTGACTCTGAAGGCATAGAGAAACTCCTGTTGTGATTCCGTGCCAGCCTGTGATCTCGGTAGTTGAGTCTGGGTAATCCGAGGAGCAAGAGGGGCCTGGAGAGCCATCAGAGTCGGAGGGAGGCTCTGATGAGCTGCAGGACTTACAGACTAATGAAGAGGCCAGTCCTTCCACTTGTGATCGAGCTGAGAGCCAGCTGTGCTGGGAAGCTGAGTCAGAGGAAGCACAGCTGGAAGACCTCAGAGACGCTTGTAAACGTAGACAGGTCACACGAAAAGGACAGAGGGAGGCAACGGGGCAACTCCAGGGAAGGAGGAGAAAGCAGTGAGAAGCCATGCCTTGGGGGCTGCGTAACAAAAAAGGAATGTGTGAGCAGGGCTGGTTGCTGGAGGCAACCGTTTGCCAAGAACTTCAGTGTTAAGAGATCATGGTCTGTTTATTTTGCCTGTGTTATTTCCTGTTTGACTCGTGCTCCGTTTTTGCTTTTGGACAAGGTCCCCGTTGGAAAAGTGTTCTGTTGCTTTTGTTTTCTGGGACAATTATCAGGTCTGTAGCTCAAATAAAAAGGGTTTATTTTCCAGTCTATTGTTAAAAGAGGTTGTCTTTGTGAAGTAACAAGGACATACGTAGGCTGGGACAGAAGAACTCCAAGTGGCCCCCAACGAGTGGAATGAACCCCACTGAGTCCTGGGTTCAAAGCCAATTCCTACTCACGATGCCTGAACTCTGTGGGACAGGAGGGGGAACTTCCCAGCCGGGCATGAGAAGGAAGATGGCTTCATGGCTTCATTGCTGCTCTCCTTACTCCCACAAGGGTCCCATGGCCTCTGGTCCTTCCTGGATCCCTCTTTCTCTCCCCCGTCTAATAAAATCTCCCCTCGAATCTTAAACTTATTAATAACGCATGTTGGCCCTCAGTGGGGTGAGATTATTTGAAAGTTGGGGTGACCAAGTGGGGTTTCCTGCTGTTTGGGGGTTGGAACTCCCTCCAGGCCTCTGGGAAGCCTCCTTGGGGCAGAGACTGAGAAATCTAGGAGAGCCTTGCTGGAAGGAGGCACATTTGAGGGGGGGGGTGTCAAGTAGAGTTTGGGGGATCTGTTCTTGCTTTGGCCCTGCTTTTTCCTTCCCCTTCTCTCTCCCCCCAAACTTCTCTGCCCTCTAACCTTTCAGTCCTCCCCAAAAGTTGCTTCCTGTTTCACCCTCTGCCTCCTCTTCCTCTCGCATCATCTCTCCCTTCCTTTCCTCCCTTCTTTCTCTCCCCTCCCCCCCAGGTTTCTTCTTCCTCCCCAGACCCTAAGATGGGGCCAGCTGTGCCCCATAGGATCAGGGTTCCTGAGCTGAACCCTCCCTCACTTTGCTCCTCTGGGTCCCTTCCAGGCAACTCCTCGCACTCCCTGAAGTATTTCTACACCTCCATCTCGGACTCCAGTCAGGAATCGCCTCATTTTGTTGTTCTGGGGTACGTGGACAGTCAAGTCTTTGCTCACTACGACAGCAACAGCCAGAAGTTCCAGCCTCGAGTCTCCTGGATAGAGAAGGTGGAGAAGAAAGACCCCCAGTACTGGGAAAAATACACCGAGATATTACGTGACAACGAGAAGCTGTTCAAAGAAGACCTGGAGAAGCTGAAGACTCGCTACAATCACAGCAACGGTGAGTGATGGGACGGGTGGCTCCTCCTGCCCCATATTCCCCCCCCCCTGCCCTGCCCTCATCTGCCATCTTTGGGGGGACAAGCAACAAGGATGCTTCCTATTATCATATTTGGTGGTCATGTAGAGAGATAAAAGCATTTTGGATCAAAATATGGTGGAATATCCAGAGAATTCTTAGAAGGAGGGTAAAATTTACTCCGCAATTATTTTTGTTAGGTATTGTTATAGATTGTGATACAAAGGAGGTTGTATTGATGCTAAATTTGATTACAGCCGCTAGGCTGTTAGTAGGACAATATTGGAAGAAGGAATCTTTGCCTACATTGCAGGAATGGTTTCTTAAAGTAGCTTATTTGGCGGAAATGGCAAAGATTTCGGCTTTCTTAAAGCAACAAACTCAAGAGAAGTTTTATGCTGTTTGGGACAAATGGATAAAATTTACACAATTTAGATTGGGTATACAAAAATATCATATAGCTTTTTCATAAGTTTTATTCTATATATATATATAGGTATTTTTTTTTCTTTCCTTTTTATATATAAATATAAAATCTTTAATTTAATTTCTTATTTTTATTCTTTAATTTTTAAGTAAGCCTATATTCTGCTCTGGGAAGCTCAGGGGGGGGGGAAGGGAGGGGTTTTTGTGTGGGGTGGGGGTTGGGGGTTTTTTTTTTTTTCTTTTATATATGTAATGTTTAGTTTCCTTTTTGTATATGTTCTCTTTTGTTTTGTATTGTTTTTGTTCTTTTGTAAAATTTATAAAACTTTTAATAATAATAATAAAAAAAGATTCACCTTCAAAGAACATTATTGATAAGGTGACCAACTGTCCTCCTTTAGGGAGGACAGTCCTCCTTTTGTAAGTTCTGTCCTCTGTCAAAAAGTGTCCTCCTACACGTCCTCCTTTTCGATATTTGAAGACTAATCTGCAGGGCTTCCCACCCCCCCCCCCCATAGAACGCTCAGAACGGCGTTCTGGCACCTTTTTTGATGTTTTTTTTTTTCAACTTTTGCATGAGCTGGAAACAGTTGAAGAAAATGTGCAGAGAAGGGAAAAAAGTGGTCTCCTGTACGGAGGGGGGGGGGCTTTTGAGGACTCCCCCAAACCATCCTTCTGTCCGTCTTTCAGGCCTGCACACTTGGCAGAAGATGGTCAGCTGTACGCTCCAGGGTAACAGGAGCAGAGGACTTTGGCAGTATGGCTACCAAGGGAGGACCTTCATTGCCTTCGATGAAAAGACCTTCACCTGGGTGGCTTCCGACCTCCAGGCCCAGGTGACCCAGAGGGATTGGAATGCTAATCCAAGACTGAATCCGTACATTAAGACCTACCTTATGGAGGAATGCATTGCGTGGCTGGAGCAGTTTCTGTCCTACGGGAATGAGGCGCTGCTGAGGACAGGTGAGCCTCTGGATCCAGGCGGGACTTTCCTCCGTTACGGTTGGATATTTTGGACACAGTCAGCTCCTTTGGGTTCTGGCCTGCGACCGGGCTGCTCAGGAGGGAATCCTCTTCCCTTCCAGCACCGCTCCAGAATATGGGAAGCCCTGTTTAGTTCCTGTTGCCAGGGAGCCATTAAGTGGACCAGGAAGCGCAGATGATATGGTTCCGGCTAATGAAACACTTCAAAGAACTTCCAGGCATTGATTTCCCTAAAAGTCTTTTATTGTTTCAAAATGTCGGCACAGGCATAACAAAGTTTATGCTAAGATCTAAGTCAGTGGTTCTCAGCCTTTTTAATGCCGCGACCCCCAACCGGTCGTAAGTCGAGGACTACTCAACCGGTCGTAAGTTGAGGACTACTCAACCAGTCGTAAGTCGAGGACTATTCAATTGGTGCAGCACCGTTTGCAGAATGGGACTTTTGGCAGGCTCAGCAGGGCAGAGACAGCCTGGACAATTCCTACTGGCTTTTGAAAGCCAATCAAATTAGACTCTATTGAAGAGAGTCTATTCTATTGGCTTTCAAAAGCCAATAGAATAAAAGGGAGTAGCACAGCTAAGGAAAAGGGGGGGGGGAAATGGTGGACTGCGTTGTTTGGCGACCCCCGTGAAATGGTCATTCGACCCCAAATGGGGTCCCGACCCACAGGTTGAGAACCACTGATCTAAGTTCTCTTCCTCTGAGCAGTTAATTTATCAGCATGTTCCCTCCCTGAACTAGCCAGTCATATATCACATTATCCAATTAGTGTGAAGGTCAAAGGTTTTCTTCCTCTTTCTTTCCCGGGCTTTACCCTCCCCACACTCTAAGCTCTGTATTAACCCCAAAAATACCAGACAGTTTTGCATATTGTCAAAGCAAGAATATACAGTATTTGCAGCGTTGACAGCAGCATTTACCTGCCAGGCAAAATCAATGAAGGGTGTCCTGTCCACAGCCCACCAAGAGACAACAGGTCTCCCTTTTTGGCATCGTGCACCTCCCACTCCCACCACTAGAGGGCACCTACCATGAATAGGGCGTTATCAGCTCCTCCACGTGGGCAAAAATGGCCAAGATTGAGGAGGGGAAAAACTCACAGATTTTGTGGGTCTTTCTCTTAAACCTCAAACAGCTTCCTTATCTTTGACTTTAGTGACTTCCCCAGAAAACAACCCCTTCCTCGCCTTCAGGAACATTCCCTCATCCCACAGGGCTTCCTGCTCACAATGTAATATTTCCCTCTCTCCCTTTCCCGTAAGGCTATTATTTTCCTGTCAAAACTGGCCCTGCCTCTCTGGGCCCCATGGTATCTTCGGAATCAGCTGGGTGAGATCAAGCACCGTGGGGGAATCGCTCTCCCCACAATTCCCCACATCCATTTCCTGCCCCCCCCCCCTTTGAGAAACAGAATCTCTTTTCCACATTAACCAGGGTGAGATTCCAAGAGCCCTAAGCCCCTTGCTGGGACTCTCATTGTCCCTCTCTTCAAAGTGTTGCCATATGCTAAATAAAATAAATAATCCCTTGGAAAGAAACCTAGAACAGATTTGGGGACGTGAAAGTGGACCCCAGAAGTAGGTTGAAACACCTGGGTTATTTTTAAGGAAGCCCTAACTAGCTGCTTCTGTTTCCCTCCCCTGCTGAAAGGATGGTGGTGTCAATAGATCGGTGGTGTCCATCCTTGGAGAACAAGCCTATCACTCAGAGTTCAAAGCAGCCAGAGAGGAATTTCCTTGGACCCTCAATTTGCTGCTGGAGGTTTTTCAGGCTGAGTCCCTGGGAAGGACTCAGAATCCGGAGTTCTTGTGGTCGAGCATTTTCCAGATCTGGAGCATTTCCTAAAACTCTTGGAGACGCTGCGGGTGTGGAATGAGAAATCCCTGCCTTAAAATTAAGCAGTGCCCCTTCAACTTTCTTACCCACCTTCCAGGCTCTGGAGGGGCTCAGAGTTAATTCTGGGGGTGGAATGAGAAATCCCTGCCTTAAAATTAAGCAGTGCCCCTTCAACTTTCTTACCCACCTTCCAGGCTCTGGAGGGGCTCAGAGTTAATTCTGGGGGTGCCGTTTCTGCAGACCCCCCAGAGGTGACCATGAGCAGCAGGACGGAGGTGGAGGATGGGATGGAGACGCACGTCTGCCGCCTGGATGGCTTCTACCCCAGGGAGATCGAGGCCTCTTGGAGGAGGGACGGGGAGGTCTGGCTGCAGGACACCCTCCGTGGCTCCGTGGCCCCCAACGCAGATGGGACCTTCCACGCCTGGCTCAGCATCCAGATCGATCCCAAAGAGAGGGGCCGCTATCGCTGCCACGTGGAGCATGACAGCCTGAAGGAGCCTCTGGATGTGGCCCTGAAGGGTGAGGGGCTGCAGGGAGGGAAAGGCTGGGCTCTTGGGCGGGCTGGAGGGTTGTGGGAAGGAAATCTCACCCCAGCTGTGTCCAGATGTGAGCATACTTGAGATTTAATCCATTGCTTTTTCTATTGTTGAGGCTTGTGGACCTGCAGTCCATAGAATTGACTTTAATGGGTTCAAAGCAGGCGACACATCCCATCACAAGAGTTCTGATTAAATGCTCTTAGAGCAGTGGTTCTCAACCTATGGGTCGGGACCCCATTTGGGGTCGAATGACCATTTCACGGGGGTCGCCAAATAAGGCTGTCCACCATTTTTCCCCCTTTTCTTTGGCCACGCCCCTGGCACCCAGTGATGTATAAGTGGTTGGGGGTCACCACAACATGGGGAACTGTATTAGGGGGTCGCGGCATTAGAAAGGTTGAGAACCACTGTCTTACAGCCTCTTATTCTCTCTTCCTCCCCTGTTTCCTGCCTCCAGCAGGGGAGCAGCAATTATGCTAAGCTCCATAAAAAAGTATTTCCCTTTGTTTAGAATTCCTAAAGTACAAAAATCAGGGAGGTGTTTTACAGCCCCTTTTCGCAATCCCAAATTTCATCAAAAGTGATAAACTGCAGCCAACTTGGGGAAAATGTCTAGAGTGGCATACCGGTCTGAGTTTTTACCGTCAGAGACTAACACAACTGTCCTGTTGTAAATCACAAAAACGTCACTGGGCATCACTGTTCTAAGAAAGAAGTATGCACATAATTTTACAATCAAGCGTTTATAGCAGTGTTTCCCAAACTTGACAATTTTAAGGCATGTGGACTTCAACTCCCAGAATTCCACAGCCAGCGTTGCTGGCTGTGGAATTCTGGGAGTTGAAGTCCTCATGCCTTAAAATTGTCAAGTTTGGGAAACACTGGTTTATAGGAATTCCCAAGGCTCAGCAGAAAACCAAAGCAAAAAAGGCCTCTGGCAAAGAACTCTGCATAGGCTCCAGTCTTCCTTCTTGTCAAAGGAACCTTCGTCACATATTTATTGCTTGTTTGTTCGTTTATTTTCCACCTTTATTGTTTTTACAAATAATGTAAGGTGGCCAACATACCTAATACTCCTTCCTCTTCCTATTTTGCCACTCAAGTAGGCAAACAGGCCCAGCACACCTTTCTCCTCGTACTTTTCCCACACAAATAACCGCATGAGGTGGGCTGGACTGAGAGACTGACTAGGCCACGGGTCGGCAACTCGCGGCTCCGGAGACGCATGCGGCTCTTTGAGCCATCCCCCTGCAGCTCCGGAGCCTCCTCTGCCATTTGCAGAGAGAGAGACAAGGAAAGAGAGAGAGAGGCACTTGCGCTTCCCCTCTCTCTCTCTTTCTCTCTCTCATGCGGACTTGCCCCCTCACAGGGCTCATGATTGGCCCTGCACCTGGGTGCCCCGCCCCCTGGGAGAAGGGCAGCCAGGAAATCCCTTTCCCGGGCTGGCTCTTCTCCGAGACGCACGTGGCTGGGGAACCACGCAGGGAAGCCCTGGGATCCCCGCTGGGAGCGGCCCAGCGGAGCCTCCGCTGAGCGGGCCAGACCTCCCGCAAGCCGCAGCCCCGAGGGAGAGCAGCCCCTGCGATGCCCAGCCCGCACGACCGTTGGCCAAGCAGCACCAGAGAGGGAGGGTCAGTGGCGGGAGGGAGGGGGCTATAAAAATAAAGGTAAAAAAGGATATATGCAGTGTTATCTTCATTTTAAATATCAAAAAAAGGTTTTGCGGCTCTGTTTTGTTTTTGTTGGGAAACGGGTCCAAGTGGCTCTTTGAGTGTTTTGGGTTGCCTACCCCTGGACTAGCCCAAGGTCACCCAGTTGGCTTTCATGGCTAAGGCGGGTCTAGAACACGCACGATCAATTTTGACTGGAAAATCCATTTCCAAAAGAAGGAGGTCTCTGAAAACAAATATCGATAAATTCAGTCCGGTTTGATTGACTTTGGAAGATTTTCAGCGCCAGTCGTGCCGATTTTTTTTCCCCTGCTGAATTGTGACTTTGAGAAAGAACAGAATAACAGAGTCGAAGGGGACCTTAGAGATCTTATAGTCCAACCCCCTGCTGAAGCAGGAGACCCTATATCATTCTGGACAAGCGGTGGTCCAGTCTCTTCTTTAAAAACCTCTAAAAATGGGGGGGGGGGGGGAAGATGATGAAGTGAATGGCCTAATTCCACCAAGAGTCAGGATGCATCGGGGAAGTAGCCTATTAAAAAAAAACTAACAAATTGTTTTTTATGGTTTGATGAATTTTGTTTACCTTACTCTATTGTTGAAGTTTTTATTTCTGTAAACTGCTGAGAGTCGTAAGATTACAAACTGCTGCTTTTGAGCTGAGCTGCTAAAGAGGAATGTCGGCTGGCTTCATGAGCTGGGGTGTTGTGAGAGGAATGAAGCTTCATAAGGAGATGTCAAGGTGTCTTCATACTGTCTAGTTTCATGAAGAGAAGGACGAGGGGGGACATGATAGCCGTGTTCCAATATCTCAGGGGCTGCCACAAAGAAGAGGGAGTCAAGCTATTCTCCAAAGCGCCTGAAGGCAGGACAAGAAGCAACGGATGGAAACTCATCAAGGAGAGAAGCAACCTAGAACTAAGGAGAAACCTCCTGACAGAACAATTAACCAGTGGAACAACCTGCCTCCAGAAGCGGTGAATGCTCCAACACTGGAAGTTTTTAAGAAGAGACTGGACAGCCATTTGTCCAAAATGGTATAGGGTTTCCTGCTTGAGCAGGGGGTTGGACTAGATGACCTCCAAGGTCCCTTTCAACATCATCATCATCATCATTATTATTATTATTATTACTACAGCTAGATCAGCGGCTCCCAACCTTTTCCGTACCCCGCACCCCTAGAACGCTTCTGAGATAGTCTCGCACCCCTTAACAAAAGTTTGGAACAACGGCAGCGAATTATGCATATACATTATCATTTTGAAAACCCAAGTTTTTGCACCCCCTGGAACAGTGGTGGCGAACCTATGGCACGCGTGCCAGAGGCGGCACTCGGAGCCCTCTCTGTGGGCACACGCACCGTCGTCCCAGCCTCACCTCCTCCCATGGCCCCCTCCTCACCAGCAGCCCCCCCCAGAGGAGAGTCGCCCAGGGGCGCGGCCCATGCAAAACAGCACAGCCAAGGACATAGTAGCTGGACAGCGGGGACAAGACTCCGCCCTTGCACCCCATTGCACACAAATGCTGCTGCAGGGCACGGACGGAGGACGTGGTCACCATGGCGCTGCTGGGCTGCCTGGGTGATCTGTGGTGGGCCGTGGAAGTGGTGGGTAGCCCAGCGGGCAGGGCGGAACAGGGGTGGGGGGCGGTTTTTGGGGACTCGGTCTCTAAAAGGTTCGCCATCACTGCCCTGGAATATCGTCTTGCATCCCCAGGGGGTGCCAGCACCCCTGGCTGGGAACCCCTGCATTAGAGGGACATGAAGAGGAGCCCCCCTTAGACTGTTTAAATTTGGGGACTTTCCAGTCCTCTGGCTGCATATAGAGTCCCGGTGGCACAGTGGTTGGAATGTAGCCTTGCAGGCTAACTCTGCCCGCTGCCTGGAGTTTGATCCTGATTGGCTCAAGGTTGACTCAGCCTTCCATCCCTCCGAGGTCAATAAAATGAGGACCCAGGTTGCTAGGGGCAATAGGCTGACCTTGTAAACCGCTTAGCGAGGGCTGTAAAGCGCTGTGAAGTGTCATATAGGCCTAAGTGCTAAGTGCTATTGCTAAGTTACACATACTCCATGCTAACACCCAACAATACTATGCATGATCACGAACGGGCGTTAAATGAGAACCACTTATATCTTCAAAATGATTACACTTGCTGACTGTAAACCACAGAGAGAGTGCTGTAAAACATT
This sequence comes from Crotalus tigris, assembly GCF_016545835.1. NCBI lineage: Eukaryota > Metazoa > Chordata > Lepidosauria > Squamata > Viperidae > Crotalus > Crotalus tigris. The sequence continues at coordinate 607,972 of NW_024096938.1, read as the reverse complement.
ATGGGGCGGTATATGAGTAAGTGCTATTGCTGTTGCTATTAAGTCTCCCCCTTAATTGAGATAATTGTTTGGGGTTTTCCTTCAGTGATCGGCTTTTTCTCCCAATTCAGAACCAAAATCCAACGTGGGGATCATTATCGGCTGCGTTGTGGCTGGTCTTGTCCTGCTGGGTGTGATTGCTGTTGGGATCTTGGTATTTCTTAGTAAGTCTCCTTTTCTGGGTGATGGAAGGAAGATGGGGAGGTTCCTCCCAAGTCTCTCCCTTTGGGGAGCTTCTTCAGGGCTTCCTCCTGTCCTGCTTTCCCAGCCCTCTTGGGGAGCCTCTGAGATCTCGGCCTCTTGCTGGGACGTCAGTCTTGACCTGGCTGAGTCTGAGGTTGGGACAATCCTGCCTTCTTCTGGGTTGGGAAGAAGCATCCCAGCTCCGTCCGTTTCAAAGACTTCGGTGGAAGAGCAGCAGAGAAGGATTTCCATGAAAATCTTCCTCCCCTCCCAGATGCTGCTACTTCCCCCCTTTCCCTCCATCCATTTCGGAGGCAGCAGGTCTCCCTTGGGACAAATCAGGAGATACTTTTGTATTTGAAGATCTTTCTGTCTTTGTTAATGGGACAAAATATCTCCTGGGGTTCTTCCGCCTACAGAGGGAGAGATTGGATGATCTCTGGTGGGTTCTTTTGAGCTTTCACTGATTTTTGTCTTTGCAAAGAGACGTCAAGGTGACCACAGAGCAGCACTAAGTGAGTGAATTGTCCTCTTTACCTGTAATCTCCAATTTAGAGCAGGGATCAGAGGCAACATCACTCAAGGGGTGTGTATGTGTGTGTGTGTGTGTGTTTGATCACAAAAGCACCTCATGAAGCTGCAGAGTTGTGCTATGTCTTCCTCTTCCTCCTAAGAACTAGACTGTGGAAGATGGGCCCCCTTTTCATTCATGCCAGGCTGTTTTGGGAGTGGAGACCCCCAAGGAGAAACATCTGGGACAAGGAACTCTCCAGAAGGTGAGAAGACCCAGCTGGTGAAAGGTCCCTCTGACTGAGACCTTGCTCTGTTTTCCAAGTAGGCGGAAAGGAAAATATTGGCCATTATTTAGTCCAGTGATGGCGAACCTTTTAGAGACCGAGTGTCCAAACTGCAACCCAAAATCCACTTATGCATCGTCGGGTGCCGGGTGGGCGTGGCCCATTGGGTGGGTGTGGCCCATTGGCAGGGCGGGGCTGCGATGGTAACGGCAGACTGGGTGGGACTAAAAAGTTCAATCAATCAATTCCAACATTGCAAGATCTTTTTTTTTTCCCCCACGAGAAGTTGAAATTGACTCATTGATTGAACCTTTTTTTTTTTTTTTGCACACGGCAGTGGAGGCCTAAAGTGAAAAGGTTTTATAAAACCCAGCTGAAGGCCTAGGACTGGGTGACGGTGCACGTGCCCACAGAGAGGGCTCTGAGTGCCTCCTCTGGCACCCGTGCCGTAGGTTCGCCACCACTGATCTGGTCCGTAAAAATAATGATAAAAATAACTAACTCTATCCCCACCCTTGCTCCATCCCTATTCCCCAACCCCATCCAATACCCATGCCAATCCTATCCCTTCCCTACCCTTATAAAATCTAATGAAATGTTTAAAAGAAAATAATGATCAAAATGAGGCATTTTGAGAAAAGAGCTTTCGTGGATGCCAGTTGGCTCTCCTCTTGCTCTCCCACTCAAAGGCTCTCTAAGCATGAACCGATGAGAAAAAAGATGTTGGAGCTATCACATTGGCTATTCCCTCTGGCTGAAGAATTGCTCTGTTTGGAGATAGACATATACCAGTGGTGGCGAACCTATGGCACGTGTGCCAGAGGCGGCACTCAGAGCCCTCTCTGTAGGCACGCGCACCATGCCCTGGAGATGGAACCGTCCCTCTTCAACCAGCCACCCGCTAATTCGCCGAGGTCCCACGGGACCCAACATGGCTGGTTTCCCTCCCCACTTCCATCCCTCCTGGCCTTGCATGCTCTCCTTTTCCCAGGCACGACCCACTGCATCGCCTCCTCAGCTGTCGGCCGTCCGTCCAGCTCAGAGGCGGCTTCTCTGAACTGCTGGGGGCGGGCTGCGGAACCCCAGAGTGCGCCAGTTGACGGGCCAGCGGGCTGTGACTGCTGACGGACACCGTCGGCCCCTATGCACTCGCTGCCCTCTGTGTGCGGGGGTCGATGGTGTCAGGCAGCAGCGGCCCCTGCTCCTGCCTCGCCTTGCCCTGCAACAACGGCACCCCTGCCCTGCCTCGCCTCACCCCTCAGGATGAGCCTTCTGCCCACTGCCCACCTGCCAGAGACCCCCTGGATCTCCCCCAACCCTGCCCGGCCCCCACAGGCGTCCCTCCCCATGAGCAGCATCGAGGTGACTGTCAAGCCCCTGGACTTGCCATGGGCCAGGAGATGGGGAGCATGCAGCCAGACACCACGGGTGCCATCCTCAGAGGAGACAGACACCAGGAACACTCCTCCGACCAGCTGGACAAGGGACTAGATAAGCAGGACGAGGGAGGGATTGTGCCTTACCTTGGCTGCGTCTCCCTTCCTCCAGCTGTCTCGTTATCAGAACAAATGGCTGGGATGGCAGAGGCTCCGTGGGTGTGTCTGGAGGGAGGGGAAAGGGTGGTGCACTACGCCTATTATCCATATGGACCGGATGCTGGCTTGCTAAGTGGGGTGGGGTTGGTGGGTGGAGCACAATTATGTAAAGCACTGGGAGCAATTCACTCCCAGTGCTGACTTTTCTTTTGCATTAAAGTTTGTTGGTCACCTGTTCCTTCTGTGTTTGGAGTTTATCAGCAGCTGGCAGAGGACAGCTGACAGTGACCACACCCACCTTGGCCACACCCACCCAGTATGCCATGACCACAGTCATGCCCTTTCAGTGGGCCACACCCACCTGGCACCCGGCGATAAATAAGTGGGTTTTGGGTGGTCTCTAAAAGGTTCGCCATCATCTGACATATACATTACGCATATATACATACATTTCAAAAATTCTTTCCTATGCCTTTTAGCCAAAGTGGTTTGGTTCAAACTCTCTCCAGATATTAGTGCAGTGGTTCTCAACCTTTTTAATGCCGCGACCCCCAACCGGTCATAAGTCGAGGACTACTCAACCGGTCATAAGTCGAGGACTACTCAACTGGTGCAGCACCGTTTGCAGAATGGGACTTTTGGCGGGCTCAGCAGGGCAGAGACAGCCTGGACAATTCCTATTGGCTTTTGAAAGCCAATAGAATTAGACTCTATTCAAGAGAGTCTATTCGATTGGCTTTCAAAAGCCAATAGAATAAAAGGGAGTAGCACAGCTAAGGAAAAGGGGGAAAAAATGGCGGACTGCGTTGTTTGGCGACCCCCCGTGAAATGGTTGTTCGACCCCAAATGGGGTCCCGACCCACAGGTTGAGAACCACTGTATTAGTGTATCTTTGATTGTGTGCGAGAGAGAGAAAGGGAGGGAGGGAGGGAGGTGGAGTCAGAAAGAGCTGAGTTTGTGCATCTGTAAGCCAGGAGAGCAATTTGCTCACCCGCTTTTCTTTCCCTCTTTTCCAGGAAGTGAAGAAGGATCTAATAATTCAGATCAGGGTAAGTCGGAGGGAACTGATGCTGTGGAAGCAATGCTGCCTCTTTGCAAGACTTCGGGTGCATGGGGGGGGTGGAAGAGATGAAAAGTGGGAGAGCCCCTCCCCCTTTTTAAAGGCCCTCCTAATATCTCCTCCCTGTGTTTCCTCTGTGTCCAGTTCTGGTGAAATAATTAGAATTGGAGCCAGTTTTGCTTTAATAGTGATGGTACCAGGTGAAACTAACTGGAAGACGGTGACTCCCAGTCCATTTTAGGCATGAAAGCCAGGCGGGTGTCACAAAATGCACTTTCCTTGCCTTGCTTTGTTCCTGAGGCGGAGAAGGGAAGCTCTCCCTGTGGGATTCAGGCAGGGGAGGCAGCCCAGAGTCTGCCTGGTGGAGCCTGGCCCCCTTTGGAGGAGAGAGAGCCCTCAATTCCTTGGTGGGAAATAGGGAAACCAACGGCGATGCCACAAACCCCAGTGGTTGGAGTCTCTTCCGGTGGCGTAGCTGAGACCTGGCTGACTCTGGAAGATGGGGGGATCCATGCTGGAAAGGGTTTAGGGCAGTGATGGCAAACCTTTTAGAGATGGAATGCCCCAAAACTGGCCCTACCCCTGCCCCACCCCCTGCCCCGCCCCATTCCACCCCCTAGCCCGCCCCCACTCCGCCCCACCCTGCCTGCCCGTAGGGCCATTCACCGCCTCCAGGGCCCGCCGCAGATCACCAGGCAGCCCAGCAGCGCCATGGCAGTCACGCCCTCTGCCCGTACCCCGCAGCATCAACTGTGTGTGTTGGGCCTGAGGGCAGAGTCTTGTCTACACTGCCTGGCTGCCATGTCCTTGGCTGAGTTGCTCCGCGTGGGCCACACTCGGGGGCGACCCTCCTCCAGGGGGTTGCTGGTGAGGAGGGGGTCGCGGGCGGAGGCAGGTCTGGGGCAACGGCATGTGTGCCCACGGAGAGGACTCCGAGTGCCGCCTCTGGCACCCGTGCCGTAGGTTCGCCACCACTGGTTTAGGGTTTGGCATCTCTTTCGGTTTTCAAGGGCCTTGCTCCCCAAGTTCCTGGTTGTAACACCCCATTTCTGAGTCTGGTTTCTATTTGCTGTTTTAAACATTCCGCATGGCATTTTACTGGAAGCCACCACCTTGGAGAGATGGGTGACATAGAAGTTTCGTACTAAATAAATAAAGAGTCCTCTGAGAAGGTCACGAAGCTGCAGAGGTTTAATGGTGAAGAGAGAGAGAGAGAGGGAAGGAGGGAGGGAGGGAGAGAGAGAGAGAGAGAGAGAGAGAGAAAGAGAGAGAGAGAAAGAGAGAGAAAGAGAGAGAAAGAGAGGGAGAGAGAGAAAGAGGGAGGGAGGGAAGGAGAGAGAGAAAGAGAGAGAGAAAGAGGGAGGGAGGGAAGGAGAGAGAAAGAGAGAGAGAGAAAGAGAGAAAGAGAGAGGGAGGGAGAGATAGAGAGAGGGAGGGAGACAGAGAAAAAGAGAGAGAGAGAGAGGGAGGGAGGGAAAGAGAGAGAGAGAAAGAGAGAGAGAAAGAGAGGGAGGGAGGGAGGGAGGGAAGAGAGAGAAGAAAGAGAGAGAAAGAGAGAGAGAGAAAGAGAAAGAGAGAAAGAGAGGGAGGGAGAGAGAGAGAGAGAGAGAAAGAGAGAGAGGGAGGGAGGGAAGGAGAGAGAGAAAGAGAGAAGGAGGGAGGGAAGGAGAGAGAAAGAGAGAGAGAAAGAGAGAAAGAGAAAGAGAGGGAGAGAGAGATAAAGAGAGGGAGGGAGAGAGAGAAAGAGAGAGAGAGAGAGGGAGGGAGGGAAGGAGAGAGAGAGAGAGAGAAAGAGAGAGAAAGAGAGGGAGGGAGGGAGGGAGCGAGGGAGGGAAGGAGAGAGAGAGAGAGAGAGAGAGAAGACCCGGACAAAGCGAAGACTCACTCTGTGTCTTCCTCTCCAATGCAGGAAGCATTGCAAGCACCCAGGCCATGTTGCAGCCCTCTTGCAGGTGAGTGTCCCCACTGAGAGCTGTATGGGGGCAGAGGGAAGAAGGGACGGGAGAGCTTTGAAGACCAAAGACCAACTGATGGTGAAGATACTTTGGGAAATCCTTTTTCTCTCCCCTGTTTGTCTCAAACACTGCAAGGGAAGGCATTTGGGGGAGAGGCAGTGGGGCTGTGGGGAGGGGTCTGCCTGCCCCCAAACTCTCCTCCTGCAAGGCCAGACTCTCAGGATCTGACTGTCTTGGATCAGGAGGCTCAGAGACTGCAAAGAGGAGATCTGAATGTTCCCCCTGCAAGGGGAAGGGAAAAGAGGGACAGAGGTCTTTTTGAGGGTCCTCTGCAGTCATGGATGGAGAGGGGGCTTCTCTCCCCTCCTTGAGCCCATCTGGGAATCCCTCCCTCCAGTTAATGCTAGGCTGCATTATCAGAGGGATAGAATCAAGATCACGTGAAGGGTTAATACCACTCTACAATGCCTTGGTAAGGCCACACTTGGAATACTGCATCCAGTTTTGGTCACCGCGATGTAAAAAAGATGTTGAGACTCTAGAAAGAGTACAGAGAAGAGCAACAAAGATGATTAGGGGACTGGAGGCTAAAACATAAGGAACGGCTGCTGGAATTGGGTATGTCTAGTTTAACGAAGAGAAGGACGAGGGGGGACATGATAGCAGTGCTCCAGTATCTCAGGGGCTGCCCCCCAAAAGAGGGAGTCAAGCTATTTTCCAAGGCGCCTGAAGGCAGGACAAGAAACAACGGATGGAAACTGATCAAGGAGAGAAGCAACCTAAAACTAAGGAGAAACTTCCTGACAGTGAGAACAATTAACCAGTGGAACAACCTGCCTCCAGAAGTTGTGGATGCTCCAACACTGGAAGTTTTTATGAAGAGACTGGACAGCCATTTGTCTGAAATGATACTATAGGGTTTCCTGCCTGAGCAGGGAATTGGACTAGATGATCTCCAAGGTCCCTTCCAACATCATCATCACCATCATCATCATCATTATTATTATTATTATTATTATTATTATTATGGATCATCGCACAGTCAGCCAGATGTTCAGACTGGATTTGGCATTTTGTCTACCTATCGAGTCCTTACCCAGGACCTGGGATAGGCAGATGTGGATGTTTGATGGTATTACAGATATCGTCGCAGGATGGAAGCAGTTCCTAGTAAGGCCGCCTTTTGCAATTGACTAATAGCGAATTTGTCAATGCCAATGGTGTTCAAGTGGTGCTCCAGTTGTTTTGGGATTGCACCCAAGGAGCCTATGACTATTGGTACTACCCTTGCTTGCTTTTGCCACAGTCTTTCTATTTCTATTTGTAGGTCTTTGTATTTTGTTATCTTCTCCAGTTCTTTCTCTTCTATTCTGCTGTCTCCAGGCACTGCCACGTCCACTATCCAGACTTTTTTGTCTTTCTTATCGACAATTGTTAAGTCTGGGGTGTTATGTTGCAGGTGCTTGTCTGTTTGAATTCTGAAGTCCCAGAGCAGTTTAATTTTATCATTTTCTATGACTTTCTCTATTTTATGATCCCATCAGTTTTTGCTTACAGGCAAATGATATTTTTTGCAGATCTTCCAATGCACCATTGTTGCTACTTTGTCATGCCACTGCTTGTAGTCAGTCTGTGCAATCTTCTTGCAACAGCTTACCAGGTGGTCCACTGTTTCTTCAGCTTCTTTGCATAGGCGGCACTTACTGTCTGTTGCTGTCTTCTCAATTTTGACTTTATATGCATTTGTCCTTAAGGCTTGGTCTTGTGCAGCCAGAATTAGTCCCTCAGTCTCTTTCTTCAATTTTCCTTCTTCTTCTTCTCCTTCTTCAATTTTTCTTCTTCTTCTTCTTCTTCTTCTTCTTCTTCTTCTTCTTCTTCTTCTTCTTCTTCTTCTTCTTCTTCTTCTTCTTCTTCTTCTTCTTCTTCTTCTTCTTCTACTTCTTCTTCTTCTTTTTCTTCTTCTTCTTCTTCTTCTTCTTCTTCTTCTTCTTCTTCTTCTTCTTCTTCTTCTTCTTCTTCTTCTTCTTCTTCTTCTTCTTCTTCTTCATGTCTCTGGGGGGCAACATGGACTAGAATTGAATGTGTGTATTTGAGGGGAGGCATCCATACGCATGAGGCGGGTTCTCGCCCATCTCAGGAACCAGACCCAACCCTGCCCTTCCCTCTTGTAAATCCCATCCAGCTGATCCTCCCTCTCTTGAGGCTGCGCTTCCGCTCCTTCCAGTGGCTGATCTTCCTCTTGGCTCCCTCTTAAACTGACCTTGCCTACTTTTCCCCTCCTTTTTGCAGCACGAATGGACATTCCCATCGAAAGGAAAGAGGACAGAAGATGAAAACAACCGCTGTCTGAATTAGGCCGGACTCTTAGAAGGAGCCCTTCAGACCCTTCCAGCATGCTGGAACCAGGATGTATTTTGGGTCTTGCTCTTCAGGTGCCTCATTTTATGCAGTGGCCCAAGAGTGAGGAGACCCCTTGATTGATGGGAAAGAAGGCCCCCATGTTACCACAGATGCTTTCTGAGCCGAGGAGTGAAAGTGAAAAGTGAAAGTGAAACGGGCGGGGTCTTTCGCCTATTTCTTTTTGGGTTTCCCAGATGCCTTCAAGAGCTGGCCATCTTTGAGAGCCTATAAAGGGGACTATTTCAAGCAGCCACATCCATCCCGGGGCCTGTGGGCTATGTGCAGCCTTGGACAGCTACTAATGCAGTCCCACAAAACCTTTGGCGTTATAATAAAAATATACAAAGTTATTGATATGCATTTATATTATATATTTTGTATGCGGCCCAGGACAATTCCTCCTCGTTCAATGCAGCCCAGGGAACTTCACCTGGTGGCTAAGCAACCAGCCCTACACCAAGGACTGCCATCGAAACTTTGGGCCTGGGTCACATGTGGCCCTGGGGGGGGGTCCTGGAGCAATTTCACCTGGTTGCTAAGCAACCAGCCCTACACCAAGGACTGCCATTGAAACTTTGGGCCTGGATCACTCGTGGCCCTGGAGGGCGGTCCAGGCTAAGCAACCAGCCTTATGTGGGATTCATTTCTAGTTCTGTGGTGGTGAACCTATGGCACGGGTGCCAGTGGCGGCACTCAGAGCCCTCTCTGTGGGCACGCGTGCTGTCGCCCCTGTCCTAGGCCTTCAGCTGGGTTTTATAAAACCCTTTTGCTTTAGGCCTCCGCCGCTGTGTGCAAAAAAAAAAAAGTTCAATCAATCAATCAATTCCAACTTCTCGCGGGGGAAAAAAAGATCTCGCAAAGTTGGAATTGATTGATTGAACTTTTTAGTCCCACCCAGTCTGCGATTACCATGCAACCACGCCCACCAAATGGGCCACACCCATCGAATGGCCCATGCCCACCCGGCACCCACAATACATAAGTGGGTTTTGGGTTGCAGCTTGGGCACTCGGTCTCTATAGGGTTCACCATCACTGATCTAGTTGAAATAAACAATCACCAGCCAAAACTTCCAAGAGAAAACAATGGTAATTTATTTGTACCCCTTCACTGGCTTACAGCTTACAGTTTACAGCTTAATCATGCTATAATCCTGTCATCACAACCTATCCAAAGCTTCTAAAATGAATACATTATCTCTGCCCCTGATTACATCTCCCACTCCCCTAATTCTATCACCCCTGGCCCTTATTTATGAATTACCTTTTATGATTGTTAGTTCCTAGGGTTTGTCTCTAAAGTTGCTATCATATCAGTAAATTCTAGTTAGGACCAGTTTTCAGCTAGTAGAGACCTTCCTAGATACAATTCTCAAGCTTCAATCTAGGCCAGGGATAGGCAACCTTGGCTCTTTTATGACTCGTGGATGGCTCAGGAATTCTGGGAGTTGAAGTCCACAAGTCATAAAAGAGCCAAGGTTGCCTACCCCTGATCTAGACCATGATATATATATTTAATGTATATGTGTGTGTGTGTGTGTGTGTATGTTAACTAGCAAAAATGCACAAACACCAGGAAATTATAAAACTATAAAAAGTTTTAATAGGATAAAATACCAAGCTTTCGCTGGAAGCTGCCAGCATTGTCAGGGTAACTTCCAGTCGATGGGGGAAGCTATTTATAAATGTGGCGCTCTTTGCGCCCGGCTCCTAGACCTTGTTACAGGTCCCAGCCAATCCACCTGCGTTTTGATCGTAATTTCCGTATTGCTAGCCGTAATTTCCTTGCTTGTATCAATATCACTACCCTTTCTCCCCTCCTCATGTGACCGTAAGCTGAGGGGGCCCCTTAGTTTCATATGATCAAATGTACGTTGCCCGTGTTGTCGTTGTTTGTTCTCCTCACCTTTCCTAGCACTCCCCATCCTCGTTCTCCTCCCACCTTCCTTCTTTGTATGGTCCTTTTTCACAACTACATCCTCATTGTTTTTCCCTACGTCACGGGAGTCCATTGTGGTTGTATCATCATAATTCTCATTCTCCAGTGCTGCTCCGCTAACTTTCCCTTTCGTTTTCTCATCAATGGGAACATTTTTAACGGCTTCCCCGGAGTTCGTAACACCCTCAAGTTGGCTGTTGCCCTCCCCTCCATACGGGACCCTCTCCAGGAGGAAACAGATGGAGATGTGCCTGGCACAACAAACACTAAGGACATGGCATATGAGCTGGTATTCTAAATCGCTGGAGAAGATCGGAACGTGAGTTGTACGATCGAGGGAGGAACGCTACATCTATTCCCCCACATGATCGAACTGATGGGGTCTCGAATGGCCCCCCGCAAACCACGTATATCCATTCAACTCCCGGTCAGCATCAACGGGGTAATCCCCCGGCGAGTGGAACTGGTGGATATACGATAACAAGAGAAGAGGGAGGGATTCTCTACCGGTTGATTTGATAGGAGAACGGGGCAATGAGCGGTGAATACCGACTATTGCGACAGAAGAATCCCCTGGTGGAGAAAAAGGAAAAGGGATTTGACAAAATATTGACCAGCAGCGAATGGCACGGCAGAGTGCCATTGTTAACACGGCAAAAAGGAACAGCCCTCATGAACAAAGGGGGAGGGATGTCAGATTGGATGATAAGCAAACTGGCGTGTATGGAAGGAGATAGGAGAGTGGATATTGTAGAACGGGGTGAGATACCTAGGTTATGATCACTAAGGGTGAGGAGGACCGATCGAACTCAGTTGAGGCACACAAAGGGGCTAGAAGAAAATTGAACGATCCGCACCCCCCACCTAGTAAAGAAAGTTGCACACAGGGAGGTGGGAGAATAGAAATGATTACCACCAGAAAAAGAGGTGAAAGGATCCTTTCTAGCCCCAGAGTTAACGACGGAGGTATGCATGGCGGAGTACGGAAAGGAGATAGGAAAGAACCACATGCTGACGTGAGATATGCACTCGGAACTCAACACAGTCAGCTGGGTCCGGTTACACGATCTAGAAGCCGGATGCAGGCAATTAGAAACTGTATATAGGCTTCTCCCAATGACTGCTTTTTTAAGCCCTGACGATGTCGGGTGTACCCGACGAAAGCTAGGTTTGGTTTATTAAATATTTTTCTATCTATTCTCTTGGTGATCATTATTTATTCATTTTTATAGCATGGATATACCCAAGAGTTGGATTTTATATATATATATGTTAAATATAGGTCTTTGGTTGTTTGGGTTTTCTCCCGCGTAAAATTGGAAGTGTCTTGGCAACGTTTCGACGAAGTCACATTCGTCATCTTCAGGCTGGTGTTTTTAGCTTCTTGCTTTGAGCAGCAATGTGTGGTTTTAGCTGTTTCTTCCTTTTAACTGCCAGTGAGGGTATGAACTGATTGGATGGGAGCTTGGCTGTGTTCTGATTGGGTGGAGGTGTGTTCTGAATGGTTAGGGGCTTGGCTGTGCTCTGATTGGCTGGGGGAGTGTTCTGTTTGGTTGTGCTCAGGTTAGTCTGAGTTGCAGAGGGGTTTAAGATTTTGGGGTTAGGGAGTCGTTTGTCAATAAGGGCAGGTTTCCAAATGGCTGGTAGGCGGGAGGTATCATCTCGCTTGTTCATGCTGTGTGGGCGTTTTTCTATCTCGATGGCTTCTCTGATTATTCTGTTATTAAAATGTTCACTTTTGGCAATGGTTCTGGTATTTTTAAAGTCAATTTCATGTCCTGTGGCTTTAAGGTGTTGGACCAGGGAAGATGTTGGTTCCTCTTTTTTGACTGAGTTCTTATGTTCTTCAATGCGTGACACAAATTGACTTTAAAAATACCAGAACCATTGCCAAAAGTGAACATTTTAATAACAGAATAATCAGAGAAGCCATCGAGATAGAAAAACGCCCACACAGCATGAACAAGCGAGATGATACCTCCCGCCTACCAGCCATTTGGAAACCTGCCCTTATTGACAAACGACTCCCTAACCCCAAAATCTTAAACCCCTCTGCAACTCAGACTAACCTGAGCACAACCAAACAGAACACTCCCCCAGCCAATCAGAGCACAGCCAAGCCCCTAACCATTCAGAACACACCTCCACCCAATCAGAACACAGCCAAGCTCCCATCCAATCAGTTCATACCCTCACTGGCAGTTAAAAGGAAGAAACAGCTAAAACCACACATTGCTGCTCAAAGCAAGAAGCTAACAACACCAGCCTGAAGATGACGAATGTGACTTCGTCGAAACGTTGCCAAGACACTTCCAATTTTACGTGGGAGAAAACCCGAACAACCAAAGACCTATATACAAATACCCGTGAAAACCTCAGAAAACAAATATGTTAAATAATATATATATATGTTAAATAATAAAATATACGAACACCAGGAAGTTATAAAACTATACAAAGTTTTAATAGAATAAAACCAAGCTTTCGCTGGCTTCTGCCAGCATCATCAGGGTAGCGTCCAGTTGATGGGAGAAGCTATTTATAAATGTGGTGCTCTTTGCACTCGGCTTCTTGACCTTGTCATGGGTCCCAGCCAATCCACCTGCATTTTGATCGTAGTTTCTGTATTGCAAGCTGTAATTTCCTCACTTTCCCCGCCTGTGCCGACACCACAGCTCTTCCCTCCTCGCATGACTGTAAGTGGGGGGAGGGGACTCTTTAACTCCACGTAGTTAAATGTGCACTGTCTGTGTTTATGTTGTTCATTCCCCCCATCCTCCCTCTTAACACTCCCCATTTCCGTTCTCCTCCCCTTGTTTCTCTGTCTACGATCCTCCCTCACAACTACATCCTCATTGTTCCTCTCCGTAGCCCAGGATTCCACTATGTTCGCATCATCCTGTTTCCCGATCTTTCGTATCGCTTTGTTAACTCCCTTTTCTATTTTCTCTTCAACGGGGGTAATTTTAACATCCTCCCCAGAATTCCTGGCACCCACAAGTTGATTGTTAACCCCTTCTCCCGAGGGGGCTGTCCCCTCACTGTTGTTTATACATTCACTCATTACTTGGGGGTGTGCAACCCTCCTTAAAGGGAGAGAGGCGGGGTCCTTGCGATCATGATTTGCATCTCCTTGTACATTCCTACGGGGGGGGGGGTTGTTCCTCTCAAATGTCTGTGGGAGCGTGTGGAGGCTCTAAGACAGTGGTTCTCAACCTGTGGGTCGGGACCCCATTTGGGGTCGAACGACCATTTCACGGGGGTTGCCAAACAACGCAGTCCGCCATTTTTTCCCCCTTTTTCCTTAGCTGTGCTACTCCCTTTTATTCTATTGGCTTTTGAAAGCCAATAGAATAGACTCTCTTGAATAGAGTCTAATTCTATTGGCTTTCAAAAGCCAATCGGAATTGTCCAGGCTGTCTCTGCCCTGCTGAGCCTGCCAAAAGTCCCATTCTGCAAACGGTGCTGCACCAGTTGAGTAGTCCTCGACTTACGACCGGTTGGGGGTCGCGGCATTAAAAAGGTTGAGAACCACTGCTCTAAGATTATAACAAACAGCCTCCCCATCTTCCCATAGTTCTCCTGCATTCCCAAGGTGAGACCAGCTCAATAGAGAAATGTCCTGGGCGGAGTTAATTGCAAAGTTGTTAAGAGTGTTAAGAGGGAGGATGGGGGGAGAAGAAGTCCCTCCCCCTTTGGAGAAGAAGTCCCTCCCCTCTTCTCTGGGACAGCCTCTCAAGTAAAGACAGGCAGTTATTATGACACACACACACACACACACACACACACACAGAGAGAGAGAGAGAGAGGGAGAGAGAGATACAAACAGACACAGACATATCGCAAATTCTTCTGTGCGATAGGCTGGGCATACCTCGCTCTCACAATGGTTCCTCATACCATTTAACCTTCCTTTATCAGCTTTGCTGCCCCTCTCTGACTTTTTCTGGGCTCCCAGCATCTTTTTTGAATCGTGGAGACCAGAATTGGACCCCGACATGATCATTTCTCGTCTTCCTTTCATGTTGCCCCTCGGTTGATGCAGCCCAAGACTGCCCTGGTTTTTTGGGCAGCTCCACCTGATCCCCCCCCTCCACTGCCAGGGGCTCTGGGTGGTCTCCCCTCCCCCTCGCCTGCGCCCCTCCCCCCAGGCCCAGGTAACCCTCCCGCTTTTCCCAGCCCCCCCTCCATTTCTGCCCCTCCCCCCAAGAGGCGGAAAGCCTGGAAGGGGATTTCCTGATGGAACTTTCGCTTTCCTTTCCCCCGCCTGTCCAGCCGGTTGCGCCTGGACCTTTGCCTAGCAACAGTAACGACATGGGCACAGGTTTTTTTCTACTGGTTGAGCTTGACCAATCACCCGCTTCTGGTCTGGTTTGTTGCGCTGTTGAGCGTCCGGAGCGCGTCTTTTTCTGCCTGCGACTTCTGGAGAGCGGATCGCAGTTGGAGGATCGCGGCCAGGATGGCGCTGCGCTCTCTGTCGCTCCTGGTGTTGGTGGGGGTCGCCCTGCGGGAGAGCTGCCTCGGTGAGTCCCTTTATCTCCTGGTGGGGATCCATCCAGGAAATCTCTCCTTCCCTCCCCCAAAGATTATTGCCAGGAAGAGAAGCCCGATTCGGTCCTCTTTCGAGTCCGCTCCCCCTCTGGCCCCTCTCCGAAGGGACCCCAAAGCGCGGATGGGACTTGGCTGCCTCCCCCCTCCCCCCCAGGAGAGCCCCTCTGGGAACGGGACAAGGGGGGGGCCTCCAGAGGTCAGTCAAGTCTACCTGGGCGCCCCCGAGCGCGGTTCTTTCCCTCCCCCAAAGTGGAGGTTGTGGGAAAGCGGCGTTTGCAGGGACCAGGTCAGTTCCCAAACTTCCTGGCTGCCTTCGCACAACCCCTCCGCCTGCCTAGTTGCTCCTCAGAGAAACTCTCAGTGCAGCAGCTTTTCCAAAGGCATTTCCAAAACTGCCAGGATCTGAAGGATCAGAGAGGCTGGGCTGGAGGCAGGAGGAGAGAAGCCCCTCTGGGTGGGGAGCCTGGAAGGAAGGCCTTGCTTGGACACAGACAGGCCCCAACTGACCGGCCCTTCCTGACCTGAGGAGGATTCGTGATTGTGAGGACGCCCAACCTGCGTTACGTTCACACCTTTCTCCTCTCAGGCAGACTTCAGCCTCCCTCACTGCTCAGCCCCACGAGGGGAAGAAGCGGGTTCTGGATCACTGAGGGGCCGATCCCCCCTCCTTCTGTTGGAGAAAAGCTCTGATCCGTTTGAAATTTTCCCAGAGCAGGAAGTGGATCTGGGGATCCCTCTCCCAAAATCTCTGAGAAGCCGCTGGGATTGTGGGGAGGAGCAGGAAAAAGGAGGCCGAGGCCTTTGCCTTGGGAGACTGGGAAGGACTGGGAGACCATACTGGAGGGACTGGGCAGTGGGACTACAGGTACTCCTCGACTTACAACAGTTCATTTAGGGACCGTTCAAAGTAACAATATCATTGAAAAAAGTGACTTATGACCATTTTTCACACTTACGAACATTTTAGCGTCCTCATGATCACTGTGCTGGTCAGAGTATATAGCTATCTGGTCAGAGTATATAGCTAGCTTTGGAATTAAGAACTGTCTCATTAAGGGAAAGCCTTCTTGGTAACGTAGTTTATGTTACCTGGTCATATCTGTGTTTGGATTGGCCACTCAGAGGGACTTCTGTTTAATTACGGGATATCCTGGCTATGTGCCAGTCAGCGAGATCTCTATGAAATTCAGCCACGAGGATTGTTACCTTCATTAGTATGGAAGAAGCTAATCTTTTTTTACCTGTGTGATGGGTCCAGATTACAATCTATATCTCAGAAGAATATCTACAGTAACTGTGAGTTAATGTCTTGAGGATGCCTGATAATAAAGTAATTTGCATGAATCCCTTCCGTGGAGTTAATTCTGCCTGTATCACGTAATACAGAATAAGTTACGTGACCAGGATTTGGATGCTTGGCCACTGGTTCACATTTATGTTGGTTGCAGTGATCCCATTTTGCAAACTTCTAACAAGCAAAATCAATGGAGAAGCCAGATTCACTTAACAACGGGGTTATTAATTTAACATCTGCAACGATTCACTTAACAACTGTGGCAAAAAATTGTAAAATGGAGCAAAGCTCACTTAAGAAATGTCTCACTTAGCAACAAAAATGTGGACTCGGTTATGGTCGTAAGTCGAGGACTGCCCGTATTTATTTCTCTGGGGGGCTTTGGAGGTCCTGCCCTTTTCCATGCAGACCCAGGTTCTGCCCAAATAAATCCCGTGAAGGATCCTGAAAATGATCTTTAAGCTCTTTGGCGCCCTGGAAGAATTTCTGACCTGAGGAGCTTTCAGAATGGAGACCCAGAAGGGGCCTTGGGGATTTCCATCAGCTGAATCGATTTCCCAGCAGCCTTTTATTCATTTTACTTTCTTTTAATTCTTTTAATCCACTTACAAGCTGTTGTTTTTCTGTTCCTTGGGCAGCCTCAGAGTCTCTTCCATGTTTGTGTTTTGACAATGAAAACTAAACAGTGACTTAATAGTGATTTTCTTTAGTCCTTGTTAGTCACGTTTAGCATAGTTTTATGTCTTGTGACTTTAGTCTGTCCTCCAATCCAAGGAAGGGCTGAAGAAACTTTGATGCTGCTCAGATGGGAGTTTGCATGATAGAAACTGAAATAATGTTGTATGTTTGCCAGAGGGGCTTTAAAGGTGACAGGACCCTCCATACAGAGGCTGAGTTTGGGAAGAGGACCACAGCAGAGCCCCCCCCCCACCCAATACTGGAGTTGGCAGCAGGAACTCCCAAGCAGCCTCAGTGGGGGCAGGGGGTGGGGCCAGGGTGGAGAGGCCCCGTGGGTTTCTTCCGGGTGAGGAAAATTCTGGGAATTGAAGTCCAAGTGGCTGAATCTGAGAAATTAATTTAGGCCTTTAGGTTGAGAGTCACTGATCATGTGAAGAGTTGGGTAGCTATGATCAACCCCCTCCCAAGCTTTGTGGAAGGCCTTGCTGGAAGGGGGGAGTGTGCAATTGGGGCAGTTTGGGGGACCCGACATTCCCCTCCTCTCTCACACCCCACCTTCTCTGCCCTCCAACCCTTCAGCCCCCCCCCAGAAGCTGCTTTTCTCCCTCTCAGTTGTTCCCTGCTTCCACCTCTTGCCTCCCCTTCCATCCTCTCCCCCTTCCTTTCCCCCCAGCTCTCTCCTTCTTCTTCTTCTTCTTCTTCTTCTTCTTCTTCTTCTTCTTCTTCTTCTTCTTCTTCTTCTTCTTCTTCTTCTTCTTCTTCTTCTTCTTCTTCGTCTTCTTCTTCTTCTTCTTCTTCTTCTTCTTCTTCTTCTTCTTCTTCTTCTTCTTCTTCTTCTTCTTCTTCTTCTTCTTCTTCTTCTTCTTCTTCTTCTTCTCCTCCTCCTCCTCCTCCTCTTCTTCTTCTTCTTCTTCTTCCCCTTCTTCTTCCCCTTCTTCTTCCCCTTCTCCTCCTCCTCCTCCTCCTTCTTCTTCTTCTCCCCCCAGAGCCTCAGATTGGGCCTCCATAGGATGAGGGTCCTTGACTGGAGCCCCTTAACTCTGCCCCTCTGGGTCCCTTCCAGGTGCCTCCTCACACTCCCTGAAGTATTTCTCCACCGTCATCTCAGAGCCCAGTCAGGGGCTGCCCCATTTTGTCTCTCTGGGATATGTGGACGGTCAGGTCTTTGTTCACTACGACAGCAACAGCCGGAGGATGGAGCCTCGAGTCTCCTGGATGGAGAAGGTGGGGAAGGAGGATCCCCAATACTGGGATTGGAACACCAAGGCAGCCCGTGGCAATCAGGAGGAATTCAGAGGAAACCTGGAGACTCTGAGGCTTCGCTACAATCAGAGCGAAGGTGAGTGATGGGTCGGGTGGCTCCTCCTGCCCCATAATCCCCTCCCCAGGAACCAGAGGGGGGAGAAAGGGGGGTCCCTTCAAAGGGAAAGGCTGCATCCCCACATTTAAAAAGGTTTTTAATATGTTTATTCTGTTTTTAAAAAGTCAGTATAAGCTTGTCGTTGCCTCCATAGCTGATGTTTTCTGCCAATTGCAGTTAATAAAATCATTTTTTAAGTTCTCCCTCTATCTCTCTGTATATCGATAGGATGTGGATATGGATATAAACTGAGTTAAAAGAGACTGAAATCTCCCCTCCCCCCATGAAAGTTGGAGGGTCCTGGCCTTGGTGGATCCCCTGCTGTGGGGGAGGGAGGGGATCCCCTCCCGGAAAAGAAGGAGGTGGATCCTAAGGAGATCCTGGGGGAAGCAGGTCCCTGTTTTTCTGTCTGTTTCCACCCCAGAGAAATGAGAGATCAACTGCAGATCCACCTGGGCTGACTAGATCCCTCTCTTTCACCTCTTTCTGGAGGGATGAGGGGGGCCCAAAATGGCAGGAGCTTCTTCTCACCCTCCAGGTGGAAGGAGAGGCCAGGAGGCCAAATGGGGCAGGGGGGGCTCTGGGGGGGTGAGCACAGGATCACTTCCAGGATCCCCCCAATCTTGAGGGGAAAAAAGGACAGAAAAGGAAGAAACCCCCATTTGGGGCCCTTCCTGAGTCGCTCAGAGCGCTGATGGCTTCCCATCCTTGGTCCCTCCGGCTGGACTCCTGCGCTGCCCTCTTGGTGGGGCTGCCCTGGAGGGGGGAGGCCTTCTTTAGCAGCCCCCCCACCTTTCTGCCATCTTTGGGGCAGAAGATTCACCTCCAAGGAACCTGATTTAGGGGAGAGATTGGAAGCAAATATCTGTGTCACCAGAGGCTGCTTTGGGCTGAGGTAAACTTTCTCCACAAACATCAGCCATTTTCCCTCCTTTCATCCCAAGGAGGTGCAGCCCCCCTTCTTCTGCCCTTTCCTTGCCCATCCCCCCCAGGCAGACACCCCAGAGATCTGCCTGTTCTGCCCCTGATCCCCAGGATCGCCCCAGATCCCTCCAGGCCCCCTGCTGGCCTCTCAGGGGAGCAGAGCTGGACCCAGAGGGCTCCCCCTGGTGGAGAAAGGGGGAAGGAGAGCGGCCAGAGTGGAGGGGAGCCTCTTCCCAGGCCAAACAGCCCCAAATGTCCCAACCTTCCCTCCAAGGGAGGCTGCTTCCACCCCCCCCCCCATCCTCTGGGTCGCCCCCTCTGGACCTTCCCCACCTCCCTCCTGCCCTTTTTGGAGGTCTGGGGACCAGAACTGCACCCGATATTCCAGATGTGGTCCCTCCCTTGATTTACGCCAAGGCTTTGTGACATTAATCTCTGTGTTTTCAATACATTTTAATGATCTCTGATATCCTGTTCGCTTTTTGAATTTTTTAATATAGTTTGTATTGAACCTTTTCAACAAAAGATATAAACTAATAGAAAGTAACATAAAGGGAATAAAAGAAAGAAATCAAAAAGAAATTAAAAAGGACAAGAAAAGAAAAAAATTGGAGAAAAAAGACATAAAGAAGTGGCTTCTGATATTCTTCACAGCAGTTAAAGATATAAATATATTTTAGCCTCTCTAAAGCAGCCTTTCTTAACCTCTTGACCCTGGAGGAACCCTTGAACTATTTTTCAGGCCTCGGGGATCACCTGAACATCCAGGCTCAGAGATGGGGCAGAATTGTTTCCTGCGTAGATCTCTAGAGATGCATTAACAGCGTTCTCACACTAATAATAAAACTTGCCTTTTCAATGTGATCCCTGTGCTTTTGTTTTTGCAGCACAAATATTAAATTCTGTGCCAAACTTGCAATGAACAAAAATAGATTTCATCTTCAACTGAAGTAAGACGGTTTCTGTCTTAGCTTTTGATGCTTGTGAAATAGGACAGAGCTGGTTCTCAGAAGTTGAAAACTGCAGCTAGATTTTCAGTACCTTCCTGTGAATGGCAGGAGACTCTTCTTGGGCAGAAATCCAGAACCTCTTTTTTCCCCTGAGCAGATCAGGGAATCTCCTCTCGAGAGCAGGATCAGACTCAGCTCAGGAGGATCTTCCTCTCCCTCCAAATGTTCCTTTGTGGCGCTTCAAGGCTTCATTCCCACATTGCCCAAAAACATGGTTTCTTTCTGGTTAGCCCAAAAAGGGAGCCAGCCTTCTGACTTGGTGATATTTGTGAACATAGATCAAGATTTATGGTCACAGGGATCCTTGCAAGCTTCTTTGCAGATCGACCAGGTTCTCTCTGAGGCCATGAGATTCTCAGTCCCTCTTTGTAGCTGCAGATTCCTGCAAATGTTCCCTCTCTGGGATCCCTTCCTTTCCCCCCAAGTGTCTCCCCAAGAGAGGAACTGCAGAAGGAAAGATGGAGGAGGCTCCCTCCCTCCGTTTCTTCTGCGACTCCTTCTTTTCTCGGTCTCCCTTGGGATCCTCCGCTGGCTTTTCCAGCTTCCCTTTTCCTGGGGAGGTTCAGGGGCTCCATCCTGGGAGGGAGGGAAATGCAGGGAGGCAGGTAGTGATGGGGGCTTTCTTTCCCTTGAATGTGAGGGAGGAAATGGGGGAGTCAGTGCCTGTGTCAAAGTCCCTGCAGGGAAGGGTGTCTGTGCCTATCTTGAGGACTCCCCAAACCATCATCTTCTTCCTATTTCAGGCCTTCACACATTGCAGTTGATGTATGGCTGTGAGCTCCAGGCTGATGGCAGCAAAAGAGGGTTTATGCAGTATGGATACGATGGGAGGACCTTCCTCGTCTTCGACAAGGAGACCCTCACCTGGGTGGCTCCCCAACCCCAGGCCCAGATCACCCAGAGAAAATGGGACGCTGATCCAGGATATAATCAGAGACACAAAACGTACCTGGAGGAAATCTGCATTGAATGGCTGGAGAGGTATCTGTCCTACGGGAAGGAGACGCTGCTGAGGACAGGTGAGCCTCTGGATGCAGGCTGGATTTTCCTCCTTTATGGTTGGATTTCTTGAGCACATTCAGCCACTTTGGGTTCCTGGTCTGAAGTCTGACTGCCCAGGAGGGAATCCTCCCCTCCCCTTCCAGCCCCTCTCCATGACGCGGGAAGCCCTGATTGGTTCCCCTTGCCAGGCCGCCATTCCATGGACCAGGAAACGCAGCCTCTGCCTGGCGGGTGTCTGGGTGGATCAGGCAGGAGAAGCTCTTGGGGTGTCCTGTTCATTCCCCACAGTGAGGCAACAAGGGCACTTGGGTTTCTTCAGTGAAATCCCCATTAGTCAAACTGTAGTCAAGTGTGAGGGGCTCCCTTAATTTCCCCCCATTAACTCTTCTTCTCCCCACATCCCGCAGGGGGCTCCTTCCCTGCCTTGCACCTGATAGTGCACCTCTCTCACCCACCACTAGGGGGCTCCATATCTACCATTAATAAGACATCCTCAGTGCCCCAATTGGGCAAAAAAGGCCAAAGTTGAGGGGTTCTTTTCTTCCCAAAGTTTCTGTGGATCTTTCTCTTAAACCCCAAACAGGTTCCCTCCATTCTGATCTAGTGCATCTTTCCTCAAAACAGCCCCCTCCCCACCTTCAGGAACACCCCCTCATCCCACAAGCTCAAAGTATAATAGTTTCCTGTGATTTGCTGTTATGTTCCCATCTAGACAACCTCTTCCCACTGGGTCGACCCCTTCCCCTCTGGGCTCCTTGACCCCCCCTTCCCTAGTATTAGCTGTATTAGTTGTAGGGAGAAACTTCTGTGTTGTTGTTTTGAAAGGGAACTTAAAAGAGCAGCTCCACTTTCCCTCCCCTGAAGGAAACAATCCAAGATCACTCAGAGTTCAAAGCAGCCAGAGAGGAATTTCCTTGGACCCTCAATTTGCTGCTGGAGGTTTTTCAGGCTGAGTCCCTGGGAAGGACTCACAATCCGGAGTTCTTGTGGTTGAGGATTTTCCAGATCTGGAGCATTTCCTAAAACTCTTGGAGATGCTGCAGGTGTAGAGTGGGAAGTAGTGGGAAATTTTCCTGCCCTGTCCAAGTGTCCCACCCACCTTCCAGGCTCTGGAGAGGCTCAGAGCTAATTCCGGGGGTGCCGTTTCTGCAGAGCCCCCAGAGGTGACCATGAGCAGCAGGATGGAAGTGGAGGATGGGATGGAGATGCACGTCTGCCGCATGCATGGTTTCTACCCAAGGGAGATCGAGGCCTCCTGGATGAGGGACGGGGAGGTCTGGCTGCAGGATACCCGACGTGGCTCCGTGGCCCCCAACGCGGATGGGACCTTCCACTCCTGGTTCAGCATCTGGATCGATCCCAAAGAGAGGGGCCGCTATCGGTGCCACGTGGAGCACGACGGCCTGCCGGAGCCTCTGGACGTGGCTCTGAAGGGTGAGAGGCTGCAGGAAGGGAAAGGCTGGGCTCTTGGGCAGGCTGGAGGGCTGTGGGAGAGGAATCTGACCCCCAGATGTGTCCAGATGTGAGCATACTTGATCTTTAAGCCAGGGCTTTTCAACCAGTGGTATGGGTACCACCTGTGGTACATTGGCACCTGGCAGATGGTACGTGACCATCCTAGAAAAGTGGTAGCAGGGGAGGGGAATGAGCTGAACCAGTGGCAGCACCACACAAGCCTGAGCGAGAGACGGCTGGAGCTGCAGGGCTGTCAGGGCTCAGCGGAAGCGCCAGGATCAGTGCCGCTTTCCAGCTGATCGGCGCTTCGGGACTGTCAGGGCTAGTAGAAGTGCCAGGATCAGCGCCAGGCTCCAGCTGGAGCTCGGCGCTGATCCTGGTGTTTCTGCTGAGCCCTGAAGAAGCACCAATCAGCTGGAAAGCAGCACTGATCCTGGCACTTCTGCCGAGCCCCGAAGAAGCACCAATCAGCTGGAATGTTGCAGCCTCTCCAGGGTCTTGTGATGCTTGGCAACTGATTCATATTTATGACGGTCACAGTGTCCCAGGGTCATGTGAAGTGACCAAAACCTGCTGCAACCACGCAGCAGATGGGAATAAAAACCAAACACCCCCACCCCACCCCCGCTGACAATCCTCAACAGAAATGCTCACAACAATGGAAACCTCAGATAGGAGGAAGAGCACCGCCGGGCGGGCAGGTGTCTTGCTCGGCTGTGACTTGGGGGGCATTTTTCAGTGCCATTGTAACTTCGAACAGTCACTAAGCGAACTGTTGTAAGTCGAGGACTACCTGTACTTTATCACTTTTTTGCTTTTTTTTTTTTGGTCATCAAGTTTTTGACACCTTGCTAGGCGACTGGTGGTACTCGGATACTGCTATATCCTAAAAGTGGTACAATGGGTGAAAAAGTTGAAAAGCCCTGCTTTAAGCCACTGATTTTTCCAGTGTTTGAAGTTGGTGAAGCTGCAGGGACCAGACCATAGAAATGGCTTCAGGGGATGCAAAGGAAACTCCAGAATCCCCTCACAAGAGCTGGCAGATCCTGATGAAATCCTCTTAGATCCTCTGTTAGCTTCTGTCCCTCCCCTCTTTCTGGCCTCCAGCAGAAAAACAGCAGAAACAGATTTGCTTTTGTTTAAAATTCCTAAAGTACAAGAATCAGGAGGTGTCTGGTAGCCCCTTTTCTGAAGACAAATTTTGACTAAAATGGATGAATTGCATCCCACTTCAGGAAATGCAGAGAGTGGCTGGACTGATGCACCAGGAGTTCGAAAATGGGCCACCAAGTCTTGAGTTTTTCCCCTCAGAGACTAACACGATTTTCCTGCTTTTTAAAGATCAAAATATTGTTTGTTGCTGCTGTTTGAAATAAATTACACATTATTTTATGTTATGATATGGGAATTCCTGAGGCTCAGCATAAAACCCCAGAGAAAAAGCCCTTTCTCAAAGAACTCTGCATATGCTCATAACTGCCCCTAACCTTTTTTACGCTGGACTTCCAAAATTGCAGAATTCAAATTTAAATCTTTTATTAATGATTGTCATCACAATACAAAAAAAAAATGTTCAAATTTAATTTTTATGCTGATATCCCAGGCAAAATAAAATATTTGTTTTTGTTGTTTTTAGCAAGCATCAATTCACAAATGGCATGATAGCTATTCAGTAGGAGTCCTGAGTTTTGTGCAAGAGAAAATTACACTTAAAGTTCCCCTCCACAGAACTGACTCCCAAAGCAATACCACTTTATAATGCTTTGGTAAGACCCTACTTTGAATATTGCATCCAGTTTTGATCGCCACGATATAAAAAAGATGTTGAGATTCTAGAACAGGGATCTTCAAACTTGGCCCTTTTATGACTTGTGGACTTGAACTCGCAGAATTCCTCAGCCAGGCACGCTGGCTGAGGAATTCTGGGAGTTGAAGTCCACTAGTCACAAAAGGGTCAAGTTTGAAGACCCCTGATGTAGAAAGAATACAAAGAATAGCAACAAAGATGATCAGGGGAGGCTAAAACATATAAGGAACGATTGCTGGAATTGGGTATGTCTAGTGTAATGAAAAGAAGGACTAGGAGTGACATGATAGCACTCTCCCCAATATCTCAGGGGTTGCCACAAAGAAGAGGGAGTCAAACTATTTTCCAATGCACCTGAGGACAGGACAAGAAGCAACGGATGGAAACTAAGGAGAGAAGCAAACTAGAACTAAGGAGAAATTTCCTAACAGTGAGAACAATAAACCACTGGAGCACCCACAACAACATGCAACTTGGAGGCAGTTTTGGTCACCACATTACAAAAAAAATGTTGAGTGCAAAGAAGAGCAGCTAGGATGATTAAAGGCCTGGAGACCAAAACATATGAAGAACAGTTGCAGATTTTGGGTTTGGCCAGTCTAGAGAAAAGAAGGACTGGGGGGGGGGGACATGATAGGAGTATTCCAGTATTTGAGAGGCTACCACAAAGAGGAGGGGGGTCAACTTAATTTCCAAAGCACCAGAGGGCAGGACAAGGAACAATGGATGGAAACTAATCAAGGAGTGAAGCAATCTGGAATTAAGGAGAAAATTCCTAACCTTGAGAACAATAAACCAAATGGAACAATTTGCCTTCAGAAGTTGTGGGGGCTCCATCACTGGAGGCATCTAAGAAGAGACTGGACAGCCACTTGTCTGGAAGGCTTGAGCAGGGGGTTGAGCTAGAAGACCTCCAAGGTCCCTTCAAAATCTGTTCTTCTGTTTCTGCCATTTCTGGGACCGTCCAGAAGTTGGATGTCACCATATTCCATTTTTCATGCTGAAGTTCTGGAAGCACAAAATATAATTTTTTGCTATTTCTGGACTGGCCAAGGAAATGAAAGTGTATATTTTAAAAAAAGGCTAGGTCAGTGATGGCAAACCTTTTGGAGACCGAGTGCCCAAACTGCAACCCAAAACCCACTTATGCATCGTCGGGTGCCGGGTGGGTGTGGCCCATTGAGTGGGCGTGGTTGCGGTGGTAACAGCAGACTGGGTGGGACTAAAAAGTTCAATCAATCAATTCCAACTTTGCAAGATTTTTTTTCCACGAGAAGTTGAAATTGACTGATTGATTGAACCTCTCTTTTTCGTACACAGCGTCAGAGGCCTAAAGCGAAAAGTTTTTATAAAACCCAGCTGAAGGCCTAGGACTGGGGCGACGGCGCACGTGCCCACAGAGAGGGCTCTGAGTGCCGCCTCTGGCACCCATGCCATAGGTTCACCACCACTGGGCTAGGTGATATGAGCTGTTTTACTTTAAATAATTAAAGGCAAACACTCAAACTGAAGAAAAACATAATGTACAGAGCCGCCCAAATTATGACAAACTGGGGCAGCCTCTAAACAGAACAAAAACTGTTGTTTAACAAATGTTATTGTATTGTTCACCAATATTGAAGTTTTTGTTTTGTAAGCTGCTGAGAGTCACAAGGTGGCAAAGGGCTGCTTTGGAGTGGAAAGCTATCGGTGAATTCAGCTGCCTTCATGCTGGGCTGGGGAGAGAAGGAGGCAGCATGAAGAGGAAACGTCCCCTAACGGTGGTTAGCAAGCAGCCTTCATGCTACCCTTAGAGGGACAGGAAGAGGAACCCATAGAAGTTTTTAACTTTGAGAATTTCCAGCTTTCGCTATTTTAGCTCTCTCCCCCAATTGGGATGATTGTTTTGGGCTCTCCTTCAATTATCTGCTTTTTCTCCCAATTCAGAACCAAAATCCAACCTGGGGCCCATGATCGGCCGAGTTGTGGCTGGCCTTGTCCTGCTGGGTGTGATTGTTGGGATCTGGTTTGTCAGTAAGTATCCTTTTCTGGGTGATGGAAGGAAGATGGGGAAGTTCCTCCCAAGTCTCTCCCTTTGGGAAGCTTCTTCCGGGCTTCCTCCTGTCCTGCTTTCCCAGCCCTCTTGGGGAGCCTCTGAGATCTCAGCCTCTTTCTGGGACTCCAGTCTTGACTTGGCTGAGTCTGAGGTTGGGACAGTCCCATCTTCTTCTGTGTTGGGAAGAGGCATCCCAGCTCCGTCCTTTTCAAAGGCTTCGGTGGAAGAGCAGCAGACAAGGATTTCCATGAGAATCTTCCTCCCCTCCCAGCTGCTGCTGCTTCCCCCCTTTCCCTCCCTCCATCTCAGAGGCAGTAGGTCTCTCTTGGGGCAAATCAGGAGATCCTTTTGGTTTTTGAAAATCTTTCTGTCTTTATTAATGAAGCAAAGTGACTGCGAATTGTCTGCTGAAGGTATTCCTCCCAGAGAGGGAGAGATTGAATGGTCTCTGGAGGATTCTTTGAGCTTTCGCTGATTTTTGTCTTTGCAGAGAGACGTCATGGGGTCCTCAAGGAGAAACCTCTGGGACAAGGAACCCTCAAGAAGATGAGATGACCCAGCTGGTGGAAGGTCCCTCTGTCTGAGAAGCTGCTCTGTTTCCCAAGTGGGCGGAAAGGAAAGGTTCGGTGAAATGAGAATCAGAAGCTCCATAAAATTTGGGATCAAAAGGGGGCATTTTGAGAGACAAGGAGCTTTGGGGGATACCAAAGCTGGATCTCCTCTTGGTCTCCCATCACAAGGCTCTCTGAGTAGGAACTGGTTGGAAAAAGAGACTTAGGAGCCATGTGTATCTTTTTAGGTCAGCTCTGCCCTCGGGCTCAAGAATTGCTGAACTTTTGCTCTGTATTAATACACATATAAATTTTAGGAATTCTTTCCTGGGCCTTTTAGCCCAAGCAGTCTGGTTCAAACTCTCTCCACGTATTTGTGTGTCTTTGATTGTATGTGTGGGAGAGAGGGAGGAAGTTGGAGTCAGAAAGAGCGGAGTTTCTCCATCTATCAGCCAAGAAAGCAACACTCGTCCTTTTCTTTTTCTTTTCTTTTCCTTTTCTTTCTTTTCCAGCAAGTGACAGAGGATCCAGCCAGGGTGAGTCGGAGGGAGCTGCTGCTGCTGCTGTTTGAGCCATTCTATCCCTTTGCCAGACTTTGGGTGGGGGGGGGAGAGGAAAAGTGGGAGAGTCCCCCAGTTTTTAAAAGCCCCCCCTCCTCCCCCCATTAATTCATCCTGCCTGTGTTCCCTCTGCGTCTGGGTCTGCTGAAATAATTAAAATAGAGTCAGTTTGGTTTAGCGGTGAGGGCACCAAGTGAGACTTACTGGGAGATGGTGAGTTCTAGTCCCACCTGCCAAGAGGAGATCGGAATCTTCCCTCTACAACGGGGAGGGAAAGAACAGATTTCCTGAGGGTCCCGCAATCCTGGATGGAGAGGGGGCTTCTCTCCCCTCCTTGAGCCCATCTGGGAATCCCTCCTTCCAGATGCTGAAGGGAGACCTGAACCCATGAACCCTTTTGCCTTTGTCTCTGGAGGCAACGTGAACTTGAGTTGGATTTGTGTATTTGAGGGGAGGCATGGATACTTGTGGGGCAGGTTCTCGCCCACCTAGGAGCCAGTTCCCAGCCCTGCCCCTCCCCTCTTGTAAATCCCACCCAGCTGATCCCTCCCTTGAGGCTGCTGCTTCTGCTCCTTCCCTGGCTGATCTTTGCTGATTCCTCAGCCTGGACGGTGGGATTCCTTCTCTGGGCTCCCTCCCAGACTCACCCTGCCTGCTTTTTCCCTCCTCTTTGCAGCCGGAGTGGACAGTCCCAGCATGAGGAGGGAGGAGAGAAGAGGGGGTCGGCCTGCTTCTGAATTAAGCCGGGTTTAGAGCGAATGGGGTGAGGGACAGGAGGAAGAGTTGCTGGTTTTACTTTAAGGGAGGCTGATCAGTTGTTAAATGTTCCTCATACTTCCCGGGATTGAAAGGGGAGGGTTTTTTCTGTCTCTTGTGTTTTTTTTTTATTATTATTAAAAGTTTTACAAATTTAATACAATATAAACCCCTCCCACCCCTTCCTCCCCCTCCCCCACTTCCCAGAGCTGATTACAGGGTAACAAATAAACAAACAAAATCTAACTAACATTAACCAACTATACTGTCAGTCAAAACCGAAACACACTTTAACTCCTTTTCAAAAGAAGTATTAGCAAATTAAAAACAAAAATAATAATATAATTAAAACTATAGATAATTATCTAAAATCTACTCGTATGCAAGATAATACTTTTCAGTTTCATATTTCTTTTGAATATAATCAATCCATCTTGTTTTTTCTTTGTATACGTAAGTTGTATAAATGCTATGTACAATGTTTAAAAGAATCTTCAACAAAAATTATTTCTGTAAAAAAAAAGTGTACCTTCTTAGATTTCTGCCGTTAAAGTAGTTAATGTACTTCAATATTTAACTTAAACATTGCACTAATTTGACCATATATTTGACCATCCAATGTTTGACCAATAATTAATCTACCAAATACAGCATTCAAACACTGAATTTTTCCAGATTGCCATGTATGGATTTTCATGCTTTAGAAAAATGGAACATGAGATCAATTCCGCAGCCAGGCTGCTACCTGCTTAACAATTGCACATGTATTGTAAGTTTGCCAAAATAGTTTGCTGAAAATAAATGCTATTTTTTTTTTCTTCTCACCTGAGTTGCTGTCTGTTTGAAGAGATTGGAAACAGGAGGAATTTTACTCTACTTGTTGCTCAGAAAGACCAATTTCGTTTTGAGTGGGAGGAAGGGGAGGAACCAAGGCAAAACCTGGAAGGAGAAAGAACTGGGGGGGTGGGCTCCTGTGTGCTCCTTGGGGAGGAGGCAGCCATTTTGCTCCTGGGTCTAGATCTTTCTCCAGCATCACCAGCTGATCTTCCGCAAAATGGCCGCTTGGTCTTGGTTCGGTGGGGTGGTTTTTCCCTCAGGTCCACCTTTGCCTCAGGCTGAGGGCCGAGTGGCTGGCCTCTGAGCATCATCCAGCGGCCCTTTGGGAGACGGGAGCTCAGGGACCGTCCGGAGCCCTCCTGGCCCCCTTGCAGGAGGGCAGCTTCTCCTGCCTCTGAGAGATCCTCTCTGGGCTCTTCAGGGGCCCAGCAGGATGCCCTGGCCCAAAAGGGGGGAGAGCCTCGATTGATGGGAAAGACATTCCCCATATTATAGTGGATGCTTTCTGGGCAAGGAGTGGAAAGCATTGGGACTTTCTACCCCCCACCCCCACCCATTCCTTTTGGGCTTCCCAGATGCCTTCAGGAGCTCCCATTCTTTCAAACTCGGCTCAAGTTCTTACCAGCTCCAGGCCAAAGTCGGGGTGTCTGAGTTGGGAGGCAACAGCAGTACCTGAATAAAGAATCTCTTAAGAGACGAGGCAGAGTTACAAAAGGGGATGCCTGCAGTCCCTAAAATGGCGGAAGGCTGCTACAGTCTACTCAAAATGGCGGCTGGCTGAGTGCCAATGGGATCCAACTCCATGTGGCAGATGGTTTTCCTCCCCCATCTGAAGTTGGCAAACTGCCAGCCTCTCAATGCCTCCAGGAGCGTCCCAGAGTCGCACATGCATCTGCATCCTGTTTTCAGTGGTTCCTGAAAGGATTGTGTAGCTTCTGCAGCTTCTTGGCTTGAGGAAGGAGAAAGCTATCCGGCATGTTGAGTCCTGTTCCTGTTCCCGTTGTTCTCCGTTCACGTTGCCTCCAAAGCGAAAATTCAGAAAAAAGAAAAATGTAATCTTAAAATCAACTACACCCCTTATTAATCAGCAGTAATCTTTGGAAAGTGGAAGGAAGGTGGCAGCACTTGGTGCCTTCTTAGCTGAAATGATAAATGTGGGGTGTGAGATAATATTCCCTTCTTGTCTATGAAAGCAATACCAGTTTTTTGTTTACCACCTCCAAGTAATAAAATTGGGTGTTCTCTTGAACACAGTTGAATAAAAATAACATTACACTCGACTTTATATTTTTGCATATTTAATATGTACTAGCTATTTCTATGATAAGAAACATTTTCTAATCAACAAAACCCAAAGTCAATGTATCATATTTTTCTACCTCAACCACAATATACAGAAGGGGTTTCCAAGTAGAAGCAAAGTTGGATATATTCTTTTCTTTGATTAAAGCGCTTAATTTGACTATTCTCACTGCTGTCAACATGGATAACAACAAAGTTCCTTTTCTTTTTCAAGTTCTTTGTCCATTCAGCCTAAAACAAAAGTCTCTGCTTTCATTTTTATATTCATTTTGAGAATCTTACATGAGTCTTACTGCAGTATTTTAAAAACATTGTGCAATTTTTAACAAATCAGTTTATTATTAAGAGACTACAAGGAAAGGATATGATGTGATAAGGAATGCAGCCCCATTGCTAGTTCACCAGTTCCTTGAGATCCCCGAGCCTATTCACACAAGCATATTTTAAGAGACTTCTGGAAGGAGATCAAGGATGGTGATCACTGCAGAAAAGGCCGATCTCCTGGGTCCCACTAGATCTGGCTTCTTAAGAGACAAGACCCACAACATACCTCTTCTGCTAGAGCTGGTGGGCTGGGTGGATGTAATTGGGAAGAGGGGGTCTCATTCCAGGAAGGGGTTTAAAGGTCAAAACAGCACCATGAATTGGACCCAGAAGCAAACTGGCAATCCATGCAGCTGGTAGAGCAGAGGTGTAACATGTGCGTTTCTTGGGGTGCATATAACTGCCCACATCATCACATATTGTACTAGATGGGCATCCCTAAGGAAGCAGTTAAATTCTGATTAAGGTAAGGTAAGATAAGGTAAGAGAAATGAGATGAGATGAGATACAAGATATGATAAGGCAAGACAAGATAAGATACGGGATAAGATAAGACAACATGAGATAAGACGAGAGAAGATAAAGTGAGGTAGGGCAAGATGAGATAAGATAAGCTAAGATATGATAAGACAAGATAACCTTTATTGTCATTTTTTACTATGGGCACAGCAACGCACATTGATGAAATGAAATTTAGTTGCCCGCTCCAAGGTGAACACATGACACACACCTAAACATACTACCGTATATGCCGGCGTATAAGGCAACTTCCACAAGCATTAAAATTGGCGCCAAAGACGGGGGTCGTTTTATAAGAGCCGAGGTGGCGCAGCAGTTAGAGTGCAGTACTGCAGGCCACTTTAGCGGACTGTGTTCAGCAGGTCAGCGGTTCAAATCCCACCGGCTCAAGGTTGACTCAGCCTTCCATCCTTCCCGGGTAGGTAAAATGAGGACCCAGATTGTTAGGGACAATATAAATATATATACATTGCTTACTGGTGTACACCGCTTAGAGAGTGCTTGCACTTAAAGCGGTATATAAGTCTCATAAAAATAAAAATAAATATGCCAGAAATACTGGTAGTTTCCAGCGTATAAGACAACGTTCTAGGAATGCGACTCGGCGCCAAAGACGGGGGTCGTCTTATACGCCGGGTCGCCTTGTATGCCGGCATATACGGTATATACAACAGATACATACTATATACAACATAGGCATCATTAAGGAAGCAGCCTGGAGAGGTGGGGGGGTTGTGTCTGGGTAGATCAGGGGGCTCCACAGATGAGGCAAGGGGGGGGGGGGGCTGTGCCTGGAGAAAGAGGCCCCATAATGCTTGGGCAGGGCAGCTGCCTCTCCTTCCTCTGATTCCCACAGGCAAAGGCTGTCCTGAGCTGCTTCAGCCTGTCTTGTGTTTGGCTCCTTCCCAAAATCCTGGCTCAGGAAGCAGCGCAGCATCTCATTTCCCAGGGATTCTCCAGACCCACCGAAGCCGGATTCACACAGTGGATGTTAGTGGGTCAGTCATGCACCCGGGAGGTGCCTTTCCATAACCTCACATCGGGCTGTTGTTCCCAAAACTGGGTCTTAGCTTGGTGTCGAAGCCAATTGATCACCAAACCCAAGATCTGGAAAACAAAAAGACTTTTATTTTGGTACCAAGATGAAAGTGACCTCGGCTTTGAAAGCTACCGAGGCCCCGTTTACAATTTTACAGCAGTTTTTATAATCAAAGGTGATTTTCATACATCCCTCTGCCCACCCAACACATCCCTTTTCCCTCCCCCTGATAATGCATGCATAACATATAATATTAATTGGTTACCTGGATTGCAGCCCCCGAAAGTTTTCTCGTTTGCTATGCAAAATAGCTAAATGTCACGCCATCTTTGCCCACCTTAGGTCATGGGACTGTTGCAGAGCTTCTAGTTTCCTGTGCCAGCTATGTGCTTTGGGATTTTCTTATAAGTGAGCTATTCATGTACTCAACATCCTGGCTTCACAAGGGAGCCGAAAAAGTAAACGGGAGCTTAGACAGTCTGGAAGTAATTTAATCAGTTCTAACTGTGGCTGGCTTGATTCTACATAGTTCGATTAACCCAGTGGTTCTCAACCTTTCTAATGCCGCGACCCCATAATACAGTTCCCCATGTTGTGGTGACCCCCAACCACTTATACATCACCGGGTGCCAGGGGTGTGGCCAAAGAAAAGGGGAAAAAAATTGGCGGACAGCCTTGTTTGGCGACCCCTGTGAAATGGTCGTTCGACCCCAAATGGGGTCCCGACCCACAGGTGGAGAACCACTGGATAAACCTCTGGCTGGTTTGGGATTCCTTTGGCTTCCAACCTTTGCTAATTGAGAGGGAAAACTGCAAAGCTGCAAACCAGCAGGGAGCGCCAATCTCCAGCTCATCCGTGTTTCCGGAAATTCTTTGGTCCCGCCTTGTTGAGAGTCTCCGGATCTGAAAGAGGTTCGAAGATTTATATTCTGTTATGTTCTATATTTTACATTCTTGAGCTATCAAGCTATCTCCTCCTCTTCCCCACATACAGGGCCTAAATTTCACTCTGTACATGCTCAGAGGAAAGTTGACTGAAGAAGAAAGCAGATGATTCAATGAAAAGACCGTTGAATGTTTCCCATACTTTGTTCATCATAGGAAATGTGAAATCAGCTGAATTTGTTCAATCCTAATAAGAAACCAGGATTTATTCTTTCAGTCCAAGGATTCCCCAGAAGAAGCTCCCAGGGAGAGAGCAGCCATCTTAGGTTATTGTGGGAAAACCAAAGACTTTGAAGCTTCCTAAAGATTCGTGGCTTCCCCAGAGAAGAAAATACCTCTGACATTTTCCCCTAGAAAGACAAATCTTTCCCTTGAAGATGCCACGAGAGCCTTTGAGCGTTTTTCTCCAGAGCGAAGATCATTCGTGATGTCATGACCTAAACACAGAATCACAGGACTGGAAAGGACCTCAGAGGTCTTCTAGTCCAACCGTCAAATCTAGGCAGGACATTTAATACCATCCCAGTCTGACAGTTCTCCAGTCTGTTTTTGAAACCTTCCAGCGATGGAGCACTCACAATTCCAGGATGAAAATTATTCCACCGATTAATTGTTCTCACTGCTAGAAAATTTCTCCTTCTAGGTTGGGTCCCTCTTGAACAAGCCCCCACCCCTTATTTCTTCTCCTGCCCTCTGGGGCTTTGGGGAAGAAGTCCCTCCCCCCTTCTCTGGGACAGCCCCTCAAGTAAAGGCAGGCACTTATTATTACACAACCACACACAGACAGACAATCACACACCCAAATTATTCTGTGCCATTGGCTTGGCATACCTTGCTCTCCCAGCGGTTCGTCATACCGTTTAACCCTCCTTTATCACCTTTATTGCTCCTCTCTGACTCTTTCTGGGCTCCCAGCATCTTTTTTGAGTCGTGGAGACCAGAAGCGGACCCGGCATTCCAAGGGTGGCCTCACTAGTGCAGGATAAACCGGGATTCTCATTTCTCGTCTTCCTTTCATGTTGCCCCTCGGTTGATGCCGCCCAAGACTGCTCTGGCTTTTTTTGGCAGCTCCACCTGATTTCCCCTCTTCACTGCCAGGGGCTCTGCGGGGTCTCCCCTCGCCTGCGCCCCTCCCCCCAGGTCCAGATAACCCTCCCGCTTTTCTGAGCCCCCCATTTCTGCCCCTCCCCCCAAGAGGCGGAAGGCCTGGAAGGGGATTTCCTAACGGCACTTTCGCTTTCCTTTCCCCGCCTGTTCGCTCGGTTGCGCCTGGACGTCTGCCTAGCAACTATGACGAAATCGGAAAACCTTTTTTCTACTGGTTGAGCGTGGCCAATCACTCACTTCTGCTCTGTGTTGTTCCGTTGTTGATCACCCGGAGTGCGTCTTTCTCGGCCTGCGACTTCTGGAGAGCGGATCGCAGTTGGAGGATCGCGGCCAGGATGGCTCTGCGCTCTCTGCCGCTCCTGGTGTTGGTGGCGGTCGCTGTGCGAGAGAGCTGCCTCGGTGAGTCTCTTTATCTCCTGGTGGGAATCCATCCAGGAAATCTCTCCTCCCCTCCCCCAAAGATTATTGCCAGGAAGAGAATCTCGATTCGGTCCTCTTTCGAGTCCGCTCTCCCTCTGGCCCCTCTCAGAAGGGACCCCAAAGCGCGGATGGGACGTGGCTGCCTCTCCCCCTCCCCCCCAGGAAAGCCCCTCTGGGAACGGGACGGGGCGGCCCTCCAGAGGTCAGTCAAGTCTACCTGGGCGCTCCCGAGCGCGGTTCGTTCCCTCGCCCAAAGTGGAGGTTGTGGGAAAGCGCGGTTTACACGGGACCAGGGCAGTTCCCAAACTCCCTGGCTGCCTTCGCACAACCCCTCCGCCCGGCTCTTCTTTCCTGCCTTTGGCGGGGCTCGGTGGCTCTTTGTGGCTTCTGGTGCTGGGCGGAGCCGGCTCGGTTCTCCACGCGCTTCCGCGTATTGGCAGACAAGGAGGCTGGAGCCCTGGAGGGATCGGGTTAAGGCTGTCCTGGGAATGCAGCAGGAGAAGAATCTGGAGAGAAGAAGCCCTCCTTGGATCGTCTTCCCAAAGATCCCCCCTGATTGATTGATTGTCACTTTCCCCTGGATCCCCACCCCCACCCCGTCCCAAACCCCAATATCCCCAGAGCTGTTTTCTAGGACAGGCAGGAATTTTTCCACCCAAAATCCTCCTCCTCCCATTTCAGGAGCCCCCAGCAGGGGAGAGTTTGCAGAATCAGAAATATTGAAAGTTTACTCTTATTCCTCAGTAACCAGACGGGAGGTCTTGGGGTGTCCCCAGTTGCTCCTCAGAGAAACTTTCAATGCAGCAGCTTTTCCAAAGGCATTTCCCAAACTCTCAGGATCTGAAGGATCAGAGAGGCTGGGCTGGAGGCAGGAGGAGAGAAGCCCCTCTGGGTGGGGAGCCTGGAATGAAGGCCTTGCTTGGACACAGACAGGCCCAGACTGACCGGCCCTTCCTGACCTGAGTAGGATTCGTGATTGTGAGGACGCCCAACCTGCGTTACGTTCACACGTTTCTCCTCTCAGGCAGACTTCAGACTCCCTCACTGCTCAGCCCCATGAGGGGAAGGAGCGGGTTCTGGATCACGGAGGGTCCGATCCCCTCTCCTTCTGTTGGAGAAAAGCTCTGATTCATTTGAAATCTCCCCAGAGCAGGACGTGGATCTGGGGATCCCTCTCCCCAAAATCTCTGAGAAGCCACTGGGATTGTGGGGAGGAGCAGGAAGAAGGAGGCCTTTGCCTTTGCCTTGGGAGACTGGGAAGGACTGGGAGACCATACTGGAGGGACTGGGCAGTGGGATTACAGATAGTTCTTGACTTACAGCAGTTGTTTTAGTGACTGCTACTACAAATTCTGTGAGCCCCTTTTGTGACCTTCTGACTAGCAAAGTCAATGGAGAAGCCAGATTCACTTAACAACAGTGTTACTAATTTAACAACTGCAATGATTCACTTAACAACTGTGGCAAAAAAATCGTAAAATAGAGCAAAACTCACTTAACCAATGTCTCACTTAGCAACAAAAATGTGGGTTTGATTATGGTCATAAGTCGAGGACTGCCCGTATTTATTTCTCTGGGGGGCTTTGGAGGTCTTGCCCTTTTCCATGCAGACCCAGGTTCTGCCCAAATAAATCCCATGAAGGATCCTGAAAATGATCTTTAAACTCTTTGGTGCCCCGGAAGAATTTCTGACCTGAAGAGCTTTCAGAATGGAGACCCAGAAGGGGCCTTGGGGATTTCCATCAGCTGAATCAATTTCCCAGGAATCTTTTATTCATTTTATTTATTTATTTTTATTCTTTTAACCCACTTACGAGCTGTTGTTCTTCTGTTCATTGGGCTGCCTCAGAGTCTCTTCCGTGTTTGTATTTTGACGATGAAAACTAAATGATGACTTAATATGATTTTGTTTGGTCATTGTTAGTAAAGTTTAGCATAGTTTTATGTCTTGTGAATTTAGTCTGTCCTCCAAGGAAGGGCTGTTGTATTTTGGATTCCCCAGAGGGGCTTTAAAGATGACAGGACCCTCCATACAGTGGCTGAGTTTGGGGAGAGCACCCCAGATAAGAGCCCCCCCCCCA
This sequence comes from Crotalus tigris, assembly GCF_016545835.1. Lineage (NCBI taxonomy): Eukaryota > Metazoa > Chordata > Lepidosauria > Squamata > Viperidae > Crotalus > Crotalus tigris. The sequence continues at coordinate 571,508 of NW_024096938.1, read as the reverse complement.
AACATGAGAGATGGCAGCAGGAACTTCCAAGCAGCCTGAGTGGGGGGTGGGGCCAGGGTGGAGAGGCCCCATGGGTTTCTTCCCGGTGAGGGGAATTCTGGGAATTGAAGTCCAAAGGCTGAGTCTGAGAAACTCTAATTTTGGTCTTTACGTCGAGAGTCGCTGATCATGTAAAGAGTTGGATAGCCACGATCAGCCCCCTCCCAAGCTGGTTGGGGGGCATTTCTGCCTTTCTTTGTGCTGAGAAAAGGCAGGATCAGAACCAGAGGAGGAAAAATTTCAGAGCAGCTTCTCTGGAAAGTGAATGGTGAAGGGGACCCGACCTTCCCCTCCTCTCTCACCCCTTTCCTTCCCTGCCCTCCAACCCTTCAGGCCCTCCCAAAAGCTGCTTCTTTCCCTCTCAGTCGCTCCCTCCTTCCACCTCCTGCCTCCCCTTCCATCCTCTTCCCCTTCCTTTCCCCCTTTCTCCTCCCCCCAGCTCTCTCTTCCTCCTCCTCCTCCTCCTCCTCCTCCTCTTCTTCTTCTTCTTCTTCTTCTTCTCCTCCTCCTCCTCCTCCTCCTCCTCCTCCTCCTCCTCCTCCTCCTCCTTCCTCTTCTTTTTCCTCTTCTTCTCCTCCTTCTTCCTTCTTTCCCCCCAGAGCCTCAAATTGGAGCCTCCATAGGATGAGGGTCCTTAACTGGAGCCCCCTAACTCTGCCCCTCTGGGTCCCTTCCAGGGGCCTCCTCACACTCTCTGAAGTATTTCTTCTACTCCATCTCGGAGCCCAGTCAGGATCCGCCCCACTTTGTCTCTCTGGGATATGTGGACGGTCAGATCTTTGTTCACTACGACAGCAACAGCCGGAGGAGGGAGCCTCGAGTCTCCTGGATGAAGAAGGTGGGGAAGGAGGATCCTCAATACTGGGACAGAGAGACCCAGAGAGAATATGGCACTGAGGAGGCGTTCAGAGAAAGCCTGCAGACTCTGAGGCTTCGCTACAATCAGAGCGAAGGTGAGTGATGGGTCGGGTGGCTCCTCCGGCCCCATAATCCCCTCCCCAGGAACCAGAGGGGAGAGAAAAGGGGGTTCCTTCAAAGGGAAAGCTGCTTCCCCACATTTAAAAAGATTTTTAATATGTTTATTCTTTTTTAAAAAATCAGTATAAGCTTGTGGTTGCCTCCATAGTTGATGTTTTCTGCCAATTGCAGTTAATAAAAACATTTATTTTCAGTTATCCCTCTATCTGTATATTGATAGGATGTGGATATGGATATAAATTGAGTTAAAAGAGACCATTTGGGGCCCTTTCTGAGTCACTCTATCACCAGAGGCTGCTTTGGGCTGAGATAAATCTTCTCCACAAACATCAGCCATTTTCCCTCCTTTCATCTCAAGGAGGTGTAGCCCCCCTTCTTCTGCCCTTTCCCTGACCATCCCCCCCCCAGGCAGACACCCTAGAGATCTGCCAGTTCTGGTCTCAGGCTGAGCAGAAGCTGCAGAGAAAGGATCCCCTCACCCCGTCACTCATGGGAATGGAAGGGAAATGGAGGGAAAGCAATGGTCAGTTTAGTTCAACTGTACTTACAATGGTTTCCCCTTCGATCAGGGGTCTTCAAACTCAGCCCTTTTATGACTTGTGGACTTCAACTCCCAGAATTCCTCAGCCACGCATGCCTGGCTGAGGAATTCTGGGAGTTGAAGTCCACGAGTCATAAAAGGGCCGAGTTTGAAGACCCCTGCCTTAGATTTAAGAGTTTCTGGCGTCTTTCCTCATTCTCAAGCCCAAGCAGAAGTAGAAACATTTCAATATTTCCTTTTGGTTTTTTCAAACATTTCAGTTTCCTTTTAAATCCGAGAATATAGTCACTTGAAGTTGAAACATCTTCTCCAGGGCCTTGCAGAGACGGTAAACATCAAACTCATTTCAAAGGTCAATAACATCTTGAGTTTGCAGATCAGATGGGGCCACTTGCTGAGGCAAATATTCCTTTGTGGCCCTTCAAGGCTTCATTCCCACATTGCACAAAGCCATGGTTTCTTTCTGGTTAATCTGAAGTGGGAACCAGCCCAACTTCCCTCGGGATCCTTCGCTGGCTTTTCCAGCTTCCCTTTTCCTGGGGGGGTTCAGGGGCTCCATCCTGGGGGGAGGGAGGGAGGCAGGTCGAGGGAGGGGAGAAGGACGGATACTGATGGGGGCTTTTTTCCCCTTGAATGCTAGGGAGGGGTGTCAGTGCCTCTGTGAACATTCCTGCAGAGAAGGGGGTCTGTGCCTATCTTGAGGACTCCTGAAACCATCATCTTGTTCCTATTTCAGGCCTTCACACATGGCAGTGGATGTATGGCTGTGAGCTCCAGGCTGATGGGCGAAAAGGAGGGTTTATGGAGTATGGCTACGAAGGGAGGACCTTCCTCACCTTCGACAAGGATACTCTCACCTGGGTGGCTCCCCAACCCCAAGCCGAGATCACTCAGAGGAAATGGGACAATGTAGCACGAAATAATTACTTTAAGTTCTACCTGGAGGAAATCTGCATTGAGTGGCTGGAGAAGTACCTGTCCTACGGGAAGGAAACACTGCTGAGGACAGGTGAGCCTCTGGATGCAGGCTGGACTTTCCTCCTTTGTGGCCGGATTTCTTGTGCACATTCAGCCCCTTTGGGTTCCTGGTCTGCCGTCTGACGGCCCAGGAGGGAATCCTCCCCCTCCCCTTCCAGCCCCTCTCCATGACACGGGAAGCCCTGATTGGTTCCCCTTGCCAGGCTGCCATTCCATGGACCAGGAAACACACCCTCTGCCTGGCGGGTGTCTGGGTGGATCAGGCAGGAGAAGCACTTGGGGGTGTCCTTTTCATTGCCCAGAGTGATGCAAGAAGGGCATTTGCATTTCTTCGGTGAAATCCCCATTAGCCAAACTGTAGTCAAGTGTGAGGGGCTCCCTTAATTTCCCCCCATTAACTCTCCTTCCCCCCACTTCCCACAGGGGGCTCCTTCCCTGCCTTGGACCTGATGGCGCATCTCCCATGCCCACCACTAGAGGGCTCCACTTCTACCATTAATAACACATCCTCAAGGCCCCACTTGGGCAAAAAAGGCCAAGGTTGAGGGGTTCTTTTCTTCCCAAAGTTTCTGTGGATCTTTCTGTTAAACCTCAAACAGGTTCCCTCCATTCTGATTTAGTCTTTCCTCAAAAGAGCCCCCTCCCCACCTTCAGGAACACCCCCTCCCCCCACAAGGGGGGCTCACAGTATAATCTTTTCCTGTGATTTGTTCTTATTTTCCCATCTAGACAACCTCTCCCCACTGGGTCGACCCCTTCCCCTCTGGACTCCTTGACCCCCCCCTTCCCTAGTATTAGCTGTAGGGAGAAACTTCCGTGTTGTTGGTTTTTTTGAAAGGGAACATAAAAGAGCAGCTCCACTTTCCCTCCTCTGAAGGAAACAATCCAAGATCAGTCAGAGTTAAAAGCAGCCAGAGAGGAATTTCCTTGGACCCTCAATTTGCTGCTGGAGGTTTTTCAGGCTGAGTCCCTGGGAAGGACTCAGAATCCGGAGTTCTTGCGGCTGAGCATTTTCTAGATCTGGAGAATTTCCTAAAACTCTTGGAGAGGCTGCAGGTGTGGAGTGGGAAGTAGTGGGAGATTTTCCTGCCCCTCCAAGTTTCCCACCCACCTTCCAAGCTCTGGAGGGGCTCAGAGTTCATTCCGGGGGTGCCGTTTCTGCAGAGCCCCCAGAGGTGACCATGAGCAGCAAGACGGAGGTAGAGGATGAGATGGAGACGCACGTCTGCTGCCTGCATGGCTTCTACCCCAGGGAGATCGATGCCTCCTGGACGAGGGACGGGGAGGTCTGGCTGCCAGACACCTTCCATGGGACTGTAACCCCCAACGCGGATGGGACCTTCCATGCCACTCTCAGTATCCGGATCGATCCCAAAGAGAGGGGCCGCTATCGATGCCACGTGGAGCACGACAGCCTGCCGAAGCCTCTGGACATGGCCCTGAAGGGTGAGAGGCTGCAGGGAGGGAAAGGCTGGGCTCTTGGGCAGGCTGGAGGGTTGAGGGAGGGAAATCTCACCCCAGCTTTGTCCAGATGTGAGCATACCTGAACTTTAGGCCATTGGTTTTTCCAGTGTTTGAGGTTGGTGAAGCTGCAGGGACCAGACCATAGAACTGGCTTCAGGGGATGGAAAGGAAACTCCAGAATCCCCTCACAAGAGCTGGCAGATCCTGATGAAATCCTCTTAGATCCTCTCTTAGCCTCTGTCCTTCCCCTCTTTCTGGCCTCCAGAAGAAAAACAGCAGAAACAGATTTGCTTTTCTTTAGAATTCCTAAAGTACAAGAATCAGGAGGTGTCTGGTAGCCCCTTTTCTGAGGGGAAATTTTGACTAAAATGGATGAACTGTATCCAACTTCAGGAAATGCAGAGAGTGGCTGGACTGATGCGCCAGGAGTCAGAAAGGGGGCTACCAAGTCTGAGTTTTTGCCATCAGAGACTAACACGGCTTTCCTGTTGTAAAGGTCAAACTATTGTTTGTTGCTGCTGTTTGAAAGAAATTACACATTATTTTATGATATGATATGGGAATTCCTGAGGCTCAGCATAAATCCCTCTCTCAAAGAACTCTGTATATATTCATACCTGCCCATAACAGCCAAGCACGCTGGCTGAGGAATTCTGGGAGTTGAAGTCTACAAGCCACAAATGGGCCAAGTTTGAAGACTCCTGCTCTAGAAAGAATAGAAAGAAGTGTAACAAAGATGATCAGGAGACTGGAGGCTAAAACAGATACGGAAAGGTTGTAGGAATTGGGTATGTCTAGTTTAATGAAGAGAAGGATGAGGGGAGACATGATAGCAGTGTTCCAATATCTCAGGGGCTGCCCCAAAGAAGAGGGAGTCAAGCTATTCTCCAAAGCACCTGAAGGCAGGACAAGAAGCAACAGATGGAAACTAAACAAGGAGAGAAGCAAACTAGAACTAAGGAGAAGTTTCCTGATAGTGAGAACAATAAATCACTGGAGCACCCACAACAAAGTGCAACTTGGAGGCAGTTTTGGTCACCACATTACAAAAAAGATGTTGAGACTTTGGGGAAAAGTGCAAAAAAGAGCAACTAAGATGATTAAAGGCCTGGAGACCAAAACATACAAAGAACAGTTGCAGGATTTGGGTTTGACCAGTCTAGAGAGAAGAAGGACTGGGGGGGGGACATGATAGGAGTATTCCAGTATTTGAGAGGCTACCACAAAGAACGGGGGGTCAACTTAATTTCCAAAGCGCCAGAGAGCAGGACAAGAAATGGTGGATGGAAATTAAACAAGGAGAGAAGCAATCTGGAATTAAGGAGAAAATTCCTAACCTTGAGAACAATTAACCAGTGGAACAATTTGTCTTCAGAAGTTGTGGGTGCTCCATCACTGGAGGCATCTAAGAAGAGACTGGACAGCCACTTGTCTGGAAGGCTTGAGCAGGGGGTTGAGCTAGAAGACCTCCAAGGTCCCTTCAAAATCTGTTCTTCTGTTTCTGCCATTTCTGGGACCATCCAGAAGTTGGATGTCACCATATTCCATTTTTCATGCTGAGTTCTGGAGGCACAAAATATAATTTTTTGCTATTTCTGGACTGGCCAAAGAAATGAAAGTGTATACTTAAAAAAAGCTGGGTGATCTGAACTCTCTTACTTTAAATAATAAAACGCTAACACTCAAACTGAAGAAAAAACATAACGTACAGAGCTGCCCAATTTATGACAAACTGGGGCAGCCTCTAAACAGAACAAAAACTGTTGTTTAAGAAATGTTATTGTATTGTTCACCAATATTGTGTTGGTGAAGTTTTTGTTTTGTAAGCTGCTGAGAGTCACAAGATGGCAAAGGGCTGCTGTGGAGTGGAAAAGCTAAGGATGAATTCAGCTTCCTTCATGCTGGGCTGAGGAGAGAAGGAGGCAGCATGAGGAGGACACGTCCCCTAACGGTGGTTAAGAAGGAGCCTTCGTGCTTCCCTTAGAGCAATGGTTCTCAACCTTTTTAATGCCGCAACCCCCCCCCCCAACCGGTGTAAGTCAAGGACTACTCAACCGGTTGTAAGTCGAGGACTACTCAACTGGTGCAGCATCATTTGCAGAATGGGACTTTTGGCGGGTTCAGCAGGGCAGAGACAGCCTGGACAATTCCTATTGGCTTTGGAAAGCCAATAGAATTAGACTCTATTCATTCGACTCCAAATGGGGTCCCGACCCACAGATTGAGAACCGCTGCCTTAAAGGGACATCAAGAGGAACCCATAGAAGTTTTTAACATTGGGAATTTCCAGCTTTCACTATTTTAGGTCTCTCCCCCAATTGGGATGATTACGGTTCTCCTTCTCAATTATCTGCTTTTTCTCCCAATTCAGAACCAAAATTCAAACTGGGGATCATCATCAGCTGCGTTGTGGCTAGTCTTGCCCTGCTGGGTGTGATTGTTGTTGGGATCTATGTATTCTTCAGTAAGTATCCTTTTCTGGGTGATGGAAGGAAGATGGGGAGGTTCCTCCCAAGTCTCTCTCTTTGGGGAGCTTCTTCAGGGCTTCCTCCTGTCCTGCTTTCCCAGCCCTCTTGGGGAGCCTCTGAGATCTCGGCCTCTTGCTGGGACTCCAGTCTTGACTTGGCTGAGTCTGAGGGTGGGACAATCCTGCCTTCTTCTGGGTTGGGAAGAAGCATCCCAGTTCCGTCCCTTTCAAAGGCTTCGGTGGAAGAGCAGCAGAGAAGGATTTCCATGAAAATCTTCCTCCCCTCCCAGCTGCTGCTGCTGCTTCCCCCCTTTCCCTCCCTCCATCTCGGAGGCAGCAGGTCTCTCTTGGGGCAAATCTGGAGATATATTCAGTTTTTGAAAATCTTTCTGTCTTTATTAATGAGACACAGTGACTATAAAATAGCTCCTGGGGTTCTTCCTCTTAAGACGAGTTTGTATGATCTTTGGTGGATTCTTTCGAGCTTTCACTGATTTTTGTCTTTGCAGAGAGATGCCCTGGCTACAAAAAAGCACCAAGTGAGTGAATTGTCCTCTTTACATACAGTATAATCTCCAACTTAGAGCAGAGAGCAGAGGCACCATCAGTTGAGGGATGTATGTGTCATGTGCAAGCTCACTTCCTCCTAAGAACCAGTCTGGGGAAGATGGGCCCCCTTTTCATCCCAGCCAGGCTGTTCTTGGAAGTGGGGTCCCCAAGGAGAAACATCTGGGACAAGGAACCCTCAAGAAGGGGAGAAGACCCAGCTGGTGGGAGGTCCCTCTGGCTGAAAAGCTCCTCTGTTTCCCAAGTGGGCGGAAAGGAAAGGTTGGGTGAAATGAGAGTCAGAAGCTCCATAAAATTTGGGATCAAAAGGGGGGCATTTTGAGAGAAAAGGAGCTTTGGGGGATACCAACGCTGGATCTCCTCTTGGTCTCCCATCACAAGGCTCTCTGAGTACAAACTGGTTAGAAAAAGACATTTTGGAGCCGTGTGTATCTTTTTAGGTCAGCTCTGCCCTCGGGCTCAAGAATTATTGAACTTTTGCTCTGCGTTGATGTACATATAAATTTTAGGAATTCTTTCCTGTGCCTTTTAGCCCAAGCTGTCTGGTTCAAACTCTCTCCACGTAGTTGTGTGTCTTGGATTGTGTGTGTGTGTGCGAGAGAGAGAGAGAGAGAGAGAGAGAGAGAGAGAGAGAGAGGGAGCTAGACTCAGAAAGAGCTGAGTTTCTCCACCTATCAGCCAACAGAGTGAACTTCCTCACTCTCTTTTTCTTTCTTTCTTTTCCAGCAAGTGACAGCGGATCCATCAGATCCAGGCTGGGTGAGTCGGAGGGAGCTGCTGCTGCTGCTGCTTCAGCATTCTGTCCCTTTGCCAGACTTTGGGCGGGGGGGAGGGAGAGGGAAAAAGGGAGAGGCCCCCAGTTTTTAAAAGCCCCCTCCTCCTCCCCCCATTAACTCATCCTCCCTGTGTTCCCTCTGGGTCTGGGTTCTGCTGAAATAATTAAAATAGTTTGGTTTAGTGGTGAGGGCACCAAGTGAGACTAACTGGGAGACGGTGAGTTCTAGTCCCACCTTAGGCATGAAAGCCGGCTTGGGGGGGTCACAAAATCCTCTTTCCTTGCCCTGGTTTGTTCCTGAGGCGGAGAAGGGAAGCTCTCCCTGTTGGATTCAGGCAGGGGAAGCAGCCCAGAGTCTGCCTGGTGGAGCCTGGCCCCCTTTGGAGGAGAGAGAGCCCTCAATTCCTTGATGGGAAATGGGGGAATCACCGGCGATCCCATGATCCCCAGTGGTTAGAGACTCTTCTGCTGGCATAGCTGAGACCTGGCTGATTCTGGAAGTGGAGGGGGGTGTTCCTCCTCTCATAGATTGGGGTTTAGGCTTTGGCCCCAACTGAGACCCCGGGGCAGGGCAGGTGGGGGGCAATGTGAGAATCTCTCTGGGCCCTCGGGGGCCTTGATCCCCACGTTTCTGGTTGTGACTCCCCGTTTCTGAATCTGGGCTCACGGGATCAGTTGGGCTTGTGCCTGCTGTACCAGCCTCCCTTCTGCATGGCCACCCCCACCCCTCAGCCACTGGGGGCCATCTTAGTGTTGGCAGGGAGTTCCCCAGGCTTTTGTTCCTGGGAGACTTTAATCTGCCCTCCCCGGGTTTGGCCTCGGAAGGGGCCTAGGAGTTCACGGCTGCCATGGGCCTCTCCCAGACCCTCTTGGGCCTGGCTCAGGACACCGGTCACACACCGGATAGGATCTTCTTTTGGTTAAAAAGATTTTTTATCTTTCCCATTTTTCGTAACATACATACAATCATCTTAAATTCATATACAAAATACTTTTGATAAAATAAAATAAATACATACCCATAACTTTTGGGTTGCTCGCCCACCTCCCCCTTCACTGCATCCACCCTCTCTACCTTCCTCCCTTCTCTTCCCTACTTCCCTCCTCTTCCTCTCCTCACCACTCTCCTCCCCTCCTCTTCTCCTCCAACACTCCTACTTCCTTCTCCTCTCCCCTCCGGATGCAGTTCAGGGGAAATACCCGAGCAACTCCTCTCTCCAAATTCCCCTATCTATATTATATACAATAAAATTCATCTTCTTTTACATTAATACATCTGTTTATCTAACCTTCTCAATATATACTTTTCTCATTAAAAATCTTACAAATCCAATACCTACCCCTCCCACCCCCACCCCCCTCCCCCACTTCCCAGAGCTGAGTACAGCGTAAAAAATAAACCAATATAATCTAAAAAACATAACCCAACTATAATATCAATCCAATCCATAACACACTTTAACTCTTTTCAAAATACAAATATTAACAAAGTACCGTAAATGCCGGCGTATAAGACGACTTCCGCGAGCGCTGAAATCGGCGCCAAAGACGGGGGTCGTCTTATACGCCAAGTCGTCTTATACGCCGGAAATACTGGTAGTTTCCGGCGTATAAGACGACGTTCTAGGAATGCGGCCCGGCTATAAAGACGGGGGTCGTCTTATACGCCGGGTCGCCTAATACGGCGGCATATACGGTAACAACAAAAATCTAAAATCTACTCATAAACAAAATAATACTTTACAATCTCATATTTCTTTTTCAAAACAAGTGTTAACAAATTGTAAACTAAAATAATAATAGGATTAACAAAATCTACTCATATGCAAGATAATATTTTCCAGTTTCATATCTCTTTTGAATGTAATCAATCCATCTTCTCCAAACGATAATGTATTTTTCTTGTGAATGGTCCTTTAAGTAGGCGGAGATTTTCGCCATTTCTGCCAAGTTAGACACCTTAAGTATCCATTCTTCCATGGTAGGCAAAGAGTTTTTCTTCCAATATTGCCCCACTAATAATCTTGTAGCTGTTATAAGATTCAACATCAGATTCACTTCTTTAACATCAAAGTCCACATAATACCCAACAAAAATAACTGCGGAGTAAACTTTATCTTTCTCTTGAAAATCTTTTGAATATTCCATCCGATCTTAATGCAAAAGGCCTTTACATCTCTACAGGTCCACCAAATATGAAAGTAAGTTGCATCTAAACTTCCACACCTCCAACATTTGGGCTGTAAATTCGGATACATGCGAGACAATTTTGGGGGATCCAAATGCCATCTATAAAACATTTTATAAAAATTTTCTCTTAAATTTTGCGCTTGAGTAAATTTTACATTTCTAACCCAAATTGTCTCCCACGTATCCAATAAAATCGGCTCTTGAATATTTTGAGCCCATTTAACCATACAATCTTTAACTAGCTCCGTTTCAGAATCCAATTCTATTAAAACATTATAAATTCTTTTTATATGAGCTCGACTTTGATCTTTAATCTGTTTTACCAAATTCACATCCACTAAAGTAATACCAACTTTTTGATCCAAGCTCCACCTTGCTAACAATTGGTTATAATGAAACCAAGAGTGCACAATATTTTCTTGCTTCAACTCAGTCAAAGACTTTAATTGCCAATCTTGCCCAACCAAACAAATTAGTTCCTTATAAGAAATCTTATCCAAATTAACTCCCTAAGATATTCCTGCTATCACGTGTCCAGGAATCCCCCAAATTGGAATTTTATAATCTAACCTATAGTAATACTTCTTCCAGACACGCAACAAGGCACTTCTCAAGATATGGGTTTCAAAAACCTGATCAACTTTTTTATCATAAATTAAATACGCGTGCCATCCATATAATAAATCCCATCCCTCAAGAGAAAGAATCTTTTTATTTGTTAAGTTGAGCCAATCACTAATCAACATTAAAGACACTGCATCATAATACAATTTTAAATTAGGCACCTTGACCAGATAGGATCTTCTTGTCGAGCAACGGCAACGTGATCTGGTGGAGGAATCTGGTTTTTCTTGTTTTAAATTTTCTACATAGCTTTTTATTGATTTTTTTTTAAGCTGTCTAGAGTCACCTTGACGAGATGGTGGCATAGAAGTTTAATATTAGATAGATAAGTAGATGATAGACAGACAGACAGATACGATGGATCGCCTGATCTTGGGCCCATCTTGGGCCTGGCTCAGGACAACAGTCACACACCGGATATGATCTTTTTTTTTTATAATTATTTGAACTTTATTGGTTTTTAAAACATAAATCACATAACAGTTGGTCAACAGTGTGTAGCTTAGTTTACATTTGTAGGGAAAAATCGTTAACAATCTATTTCTATAATTCGTAATCCACATATTCTAACAAATGCAACTTTTTTCCTTAAATGTTCTCTCTGGTAGGTCCCGTCATCTATATTCTTAATTCTCACTTTAGTATGTTAGTATTTTTCCTTTGATCAGTGTCGTTCTTGATCAATGTATTTTGCTGAATCCGAGGGTTTTCCCATCTATTTTTCCCCAACCGTATGATATGATATGGATATGATCTTCTTGTCGGAGCAACGGCAAAGGGATCTTTGCTCTGCGTTGATACACATATAAATTTTAGGAATTCTTTCCTGGGCCTTTTAGCCCAAGCAGTCTGGTTCAAACTCTCTCCAGGTAGTTGTGTGTCTTTGATTTTGTGTGTGTGTGCGTGAGAAAGGGAGGGAGCTGGAGTCAGAAACAGTTTTTCCATCTATCAGGCAACAGAGTGAACTTCCTCACTCTCTTTTTCTTGCTTTCTTTTCCAGCAAGTGACAGCGGATCCAGCGGATCCAGCCAAGGTGAGTTGGAGGGAGCTGCTGCTGCTTTAGCCATTCTGTCCCTTTGCCAGACTTTGGACGGGGGGGGGAGAGGAAAAGTTTCTAAAAGCCCCCTCCTCCTCCCCCAATTAATTAATCCTCCTTGTGTTCCCTCTGCGTCTGGTTCTGCTGAAATAATTAAAATAGAGTCAGTTTCATTAAGTGGTGATGGCACCAAGTGAGACTTACTAGGAGACGGTGAGTTCTAGTCCCACCTTAGGCATGAAAGCTGGGGGGGGGTCACAAAATGCACTTTCCTTGCCTTGCGTTGTTCCTGAGGCGGAGAAGGGAAGCTCTCCCTGTGGGATTCAGGCAGGGGAGGCAGCCCAGAGTCTGCCTGGTGGAGCCTGGCCCCCTTTGGAAGAGAGAGAGCCCTCAATTCTTTTTTTGGGGGGGGGGAATAGGGAGACCACCAGCGATGCTGTGATCCCCAGTGGTTAGAGACCCTTCTTGTGGCAGAGCTGAGACCTGGCTGACTATGGGGGTGGAGGGGGGGTTTCCTCCTCTCAGGGATGTGCCCAGCTGAGTTTAGGATTTGGCCCCAACCGAGACCCCAGGGCAGGGAAAGTGGGGGGGCAGTGGTCCTCTGAGAATCCCTTTGGGCCCTCGGGGGCCTTGATGCCCACGTTTCTGGTTGTGACTCCCCGTTTCTGAATCTGGGCTCATGGGATCAGTTGGGCTTGTGGCTGCTCTACCAGCCTCCCTGCTGCGTGGCCACCCCCTCCCTTCCTGCCTCAGCCACTGGGGACCATCTTAGTGTTGGCAGGGAGTTCCCCAGGCTTCTGGTCCTGGGAGACGTCAATCTGCCCTCCCCGGGTTTGGCCTCGGAAGGGGCCCAGGAGTTCACGGCTGCCATGGGCCTCTCCCAGACCGTCTTGGGCCTGGCTCAGCACAGCAGTCACACACCAGATGTAACCTTCTTGTCGAAGCAATGGCAATGTGATCTGGTGGGGGAATCTAGTTTTTATTGTTTTAAATATTCTACATAGCTTTTTATTGAATTTTATTGTAAGCTGTCTAAAGTCACCTTGACGAGATGGCATAGAAGTTTAATATTAGATAGATAAGTAGATGATAGACAGACAGACAGATACGATGGATCGCCTGATCTTGGGCCCATCTTGGGCCTGGCTCAGGACAGCAGTCACACACTGGATATGATCTTTTTTTTATAATAATTTGAACTTTATTGGTTTTTAAAACACAAATCACATAATAGTTGGTCAACAATGTGTAGCTTAGTTTACATTTGTAGGGAAAAATCGTTAACAATCTATTTCTATAATTCGTAATCCACATATTCTAACAAATGCAACTTTTTTCCTTCAATATTCTCTCTGGTAGTTGTGTGTCTTTGATTGTGTGTGTGGGAGAGAGGGAGGGAGCTGGAGTCAGAAAGAGCTGAGCTTCTCCATCTATCGGCCAAGAAAGCGACAGACTCACCGGTGTCTTTTCTTTCTTTCTTTTCCAGTAAGTGACACCGGATCCAGCGTTCCAATCCTGGGTAAGTCGGAGGGAGCTGCTGTTGCTTCAGCCATTCTGTCCCTTTGCAAGTCATTGGGGGGGGGAGAGTAAAAGAGGGAAAAGCCCCCAGTTTTTAAAAGCTCAGATTACAAATAAATCCCAATGAGACTCTGAACAGGAGGCCTCTGAACACAGCTTTATTTTCTTTGATGAAAGAATATATGTTGGGCACTCCACTCTCCTTTAGGCAGCAGAGGAGATGGAGAGCAGAGAGCAAGTCAAGTTTTTGCTTTTTATAAACCAACAAACATCACAAGGTTTCTGCGCATCTAAAAAGTTCCTTTGAATCTCCTTTTCTATCCTGGCCTTACATTTCTGCCTCTCTAACCTTGAACACACCAAAGCACAAGAGAGAGCTGTTAGAGAGCTGTCATATTTTAAAGCCACAGCAGAGAATCGAGAAGGGAAAGATTCACCATCCGAGGAGAGAGGATAGTGATGGCAATTTCTTAAATTGAAACAACACCCTTTAAAGCAGTGTTTCTCAACCTTGACAATTTTAAGGAATGTGGACTTCAACTCCCAGAATTCCACAGCCAGCATTGCTGGCTGTGGAATTCTGGGAGTTGAAGTCCACATGCCTTAAAATTGTCAAGGTTGAGAAACACTGCTTTAAAGTAACAGAAACATTTTCTTTGGTCAGCACAATTTGGAATGCAATGGAGCACAGACAGAAAGCAAGCAAAGATAAATGGACAATAGCTGCTATACTTGAGAGATTGATTATGCGTAAAAGACTATATTTTGAAAGATTATACTTGGCTGGATCTCTACACACCTTCGGCATGAAAGCCGGCTGGGGGGTTTTTTACAAAATCCACTTTCCTTGCATTGCTTTGTTCCTGAGGCGGAGAAGAGAAGCTCTCCCTGTGGGATTCAGGCAGGGGAGGCAGCCCAGAGTCTGCCTGGTGGAGCCTGGCCCCCTTTGGAGGAGAGAGAGCCCTCAATTCCTTGGTGGGAAATGGGGGAATCACCGGCGATCCCATGATCCCCAGTGGTTAGAGACTCTTCTGCTGGCATAGCTGAGACCTGACTGATTCTGGAAGTGGAGGGGGTGTTCCTCCTCTCATAGATTGGGGTTTAGGCTTCGGCCCCAACTGAGACCCCGGGGCAGGGCAGGTGGGGGGGCAATGGTCCTCTGAGAATCCCTCTGGGCACTTGGGGGCCTTGATCCCCACGTTTCTGGTTGTGACTCCCTGTTTCTGAATCTGGGCTCACGGGATCAGTTGGGCTTGTTGCTGCTGTACCAGCCTCCCTGCTACCTGGGCACCCCCATCCCCCCTCCCTCAGCCGCTGGGGGCCATCTTAGTGTTGGCAGGGAGTTCCCCAGGCTTCTGGTCCTGGGAGACGTCAATCTGCCCTCCCTGGGTTTGGCCTCCGAAGGGGCCCAGGAGTTCATGGCTGCCATGGGCCTCTCCCAGACTGTCCTGGGTCTGGCTCAGGACAGCGGTCACATACCGGATAGGATCTTCTTGGAGCAACAGCAACGTGATCTTATTGGGGGGGGGGGAATCTGGTTTTGATTGTTTTAAATATTCTACATAGCTTTTTATTGAATTTTATTGTAAGCTGTCACCTTGACAAGATGGTGGCATAGAAGTTTAATATTTGATAGATAAATAGATGTTAGAGAGACAGACAGATATATTGGATTGCCTGATCTTAGGCTCATCTTGGGCCTGGCTCAGGACAGCGGTCACACACCGGATATGATCTTCTTGTCAGAGCAACGGCAACGTGATCTGGTGGGGGAATCTGGTCTTTCAATTTATTGTTTTAAATGTTCTACATGGCATTTTATTGAATTTTACTGGAAGCTGCCCAGAGTCACCTTGGAGAGAGATGGGTGACACAGAAGATTAATAATAATTGAATAAAAAGGCTGGTCTCCTCTGAGAGTTTGGTGAAACTGCAGAGGTTAAATGGCGAAGAGAGAGATTTGTCCTCTTCAGAGGATCCAGGCAAGGCAGAGACTCACTTTGTGTCTTTCTCTCCAATGCAGGGAGCCCCCAGACTGCTTAGCAGCCCCCTGGCAGGTGAGTGGTCCTCATGGAGGCTGAATTGGGGGGAGAGGGAGGGAGGTGAGGGCTTTGAGGTCCAAGGAAGATATTTTGGGAAAACTGTCTTCCCTCTTATATTCAACTCAAACACTGCAAGGGAAGGAATTTGGGGGAGAGGCATGAGGGCTCTGGGGAGGGGTCTGCCTGCCCCCCAACTCTTATCCTCTGGCATCTCTCAGGCTCCGACTGTCTGGATATAACTAACCCTTGGGTGTTTTTTCCATCCTCTTTGCAGCACGATGGACACTCCCAGCCTTAGGAGGGAGGAAAGAATTGAGGATCAACCTTCTTGTGAATTAGGCCCTTCCAGCATGTTGGTCCAGGATATATTTGGTGTCTTTCATTTTTGCTTTTATTATAGAATCAGTAATCTTTTTTTACTATGATTGAGGAATGGAAGAGAAAAGAATATATGTTACTAATTGTGGAATCAAAAGATTTTAAATGCTTTTGTAGATCATGGGTTTTAA
The DNA here is from genome assembly GCF_016545835.1 of Crotalus tigris. Taxonomy (NCBI): domain Eukaryota; kingdom Metazoa; phylum Chordata; class Lepidosauria; order Squamata; family Viperidae; genus Crotalus; species Crotalus tigris. The sequence continues at coordinate 555,780 of NW_024096938.1, read as the reverse complement.
TAAGTATTTTGTATAACCCTTCATGGGCTTTTGCTAATTGATCTTAATGGATTGAGATTAGAGGTTAGAGATGAGGTTTCAGAGATGGGTTTATAGGGAATGGGGTGAGGGAGAGGATGAAGGGTTTCTTGGTTTATTTTAAGAGAGATTTATAAGCTGTTAATTTTCATTATACTTATTGGGGATAGAGGAGGGTATTTCCTTTTTTTCCTTCTGTTAGTTTTATAAGTTTAAATGTTATCTTCTATGAAACTATTACTAAAAGAAGAAGCCTGCATCCTGAGATGTTTGTCACTAAAATCGTTCATGCATTTTAATTGATTATTGCACAGTTAATTGAACATATATTTGATCATTCAAAGTTTGACAGATAATCAGTATAACGAGTGAAACATTCAGACTCTTGATTTTTTTTTAATAGATTGTCATTTATGGACTTTCATGCTTTAGAAAAATGGAACATGAGATCCATTGCACATCTGGGCTGCTGGCTCCTTTAATAATTGCACTTAGATTGTAAGTTTGTCAAAGTTGTTTGCTGAAAATAAATGGGTTTTTTTCCCCTCTTACCTGAGTTGCTGCCTGTTTGAAGAGATTGGAAATAGGGATTTTACTCTTGTTTTGCTCAGGAAGACCAATTTCACTTTGAGAGGAAGGAAGGGGAGGAACCAAGGCAAAACCTGGAAGGAGCAAGACCTGGGGGAGGGGACTCCTGTGTGCTCCTTGGGGAGGAGGCAGCCATTTTGCTTCTGAGTCCGGATCTTTCTCCAGCATCACCAGCTGACCTTCCGCAAAATGGCCGCTTGGTCTTGGCTCAGCGGGGGCAGCAACAGAGGCGGCTTTTCCCTCAGATCCACCTTTGCCTCAGGCTGAGGGCCGAGTGGCTGGTCTCTGGGCCTCCTCCAGGGGCCCTTTGGGAGACAGGAGCTCAGGGACCGTCCGGAGCCCTCCTGGCCCCCTTGCAGGAGGGCAGCTTCTCCTGCCTCTGAGAGGTCCTCTCTGGGCTCTTCAGGGGCCCAGTAGGATGCCCTGGCCCAAGAGGGGGGAGAGCCTCGATTGACGGGAAAGAGGTCCCCCATATTATAGTGGATGCTTTCTGGGCGAGGAGGAGTGGAAAGGATGGGGGTCTGTCATCCCCCTCCCTCTGGACTAGCCCTCTTTGAAAGCTTAAAAAGTAAACTTCAAAGCATTTTGCAAGAATTCAGTAGATATTTCAGCCCGTTCTATTGATTCAAAACTTTTAGAAATTTATTTCTTAATTAGAATATATGACCGCCCAGCTCACATAAGCAGCTCTGGCCAGCCAAGACGATAAAAATATCAACACAAGAACGAAAGACAATAAATATAATGCACAAAAGAAAAATGTCCACCAAGGATAGACCAGTCAGCCGCAAATTCATTCAATTTAGCTTACAGGTAGTCCTCGATTTACAACAGTTCATTTAGTGACCTGAGTTACAACAGGATTGAAAAAAGTGATTTAGGACCATTTTTCACACTTGTGAACGTTGCAGCATTTCTGCAGTCATGTGATCAAAATCTGGATGCTTGGCAACCGGTTCATATTTATGACGGTTGCAGTGTCCTGGAGTCACGTGATCACCTTCTGTGTCCTTTTGAGAAGCAAAGTCAATGCAGGAAGCCAGATTCACTTAACAACCGTGTGACTAACTTAACAATTTCAGCGACTCGCTCAACAACCGTGGCAAGAAAAATCGTAAAATGGGGCAAAACCCACTTAACAAATGTTTCCCTTAATGACAGAAATGTTGGGCTTCATTCTGGACGTAGGTCGAGGACAACCTGTAGTGGTTAAGGCACCAGGCTAGAAACCAGGAGGCAGTCAGTTCAAGTCCCGCCTCAGGCTCAAGAATCCGCTTTTGTGATTTTGGGGCCAGTCATCCTATCCCCACAGGGTCGTTGTGGGGAAAATGGAGGACAAGGAAAGAGCATTAGGTGTGTCCGCAGCCTTGAGTTCTTCATGGAAATGATAAAAGTGGGACAAACTCTGGGGCTTAACTCTCTCCCGGTCTCATGGACATCTGAAAGAAAACAAGGACTTTACTAAAGGCCAGCGGGGTTCAGCCTGACTCTAACTCAGCTGTTCTCAACCTATGGGTCACGACCCCATTTGGGGTCGATCGACATTTCACGGGGGTCGCCAAGCAAGGCTGTCCGCCATTTTTTCCCCTTTTCGGGCGGGTGCCTTACCTCCCCTGGGCTGGGCCAGCTGGTGGCCCAGCCAGTGGTCGGCCTGCTCCGTCTCTGCCGCTTGTCAGCTACGCCTCGGCTGGCGCAGGGGGCGGCACCATGCATGCGCGGCGCTCCCAGGCAGGGAAAGTCCTCGACGTACGACCGGTTGGGTAGTCCTCGACTTACGACCGGTTTAGTCCTCGACTTACGACCGGTTGGGGGTTGCGGCTTTAAAAAGGTTGAGAACCACTGCTCTAACTCCAAAAGAAATAAGGTCCCAGTGGGTGGATGGTACAGCCTCAGTCCCGTCCTTCCCTGAGAACCTGAAGGACTGCGCTTCAAGAAGCGGAAAAGGATAAGCTAAAAACTTCACCATTTTATTGCCTATCTTAACCTGCTTCTAACCTGATCCCCCCCCCCCACACTGCCAGAGGTTCTGCGGGGTCTCCCCTCCCCCTCGCCTGCGCCCCTCCTCCCAGACACATAACCCGCTTTTCCCAGCCCCCCCCCATTTCTGCCCCTCCCCCCTCAAGAGGCGGAAGGCCTGGAAGGGGATTTCCAGATGGGACTTTCTCTCCAGCCGGTTGCGCCTGAACATCTGCCTAGTAACAAATGACGACGTGGGCATCCTTTTTTTCTACTGGTTGAGCTTGACCAATCATCCGCTTCTGCTCTGGATTGTTGCGGTGTTGATCAGCTGGAGCGCGTCTTTCTCTGCCGGCGACTTCTGGACAGCGGATCGCAGTTGGAGGATCGCGGCCAGGATGGCTCTGCGCTCCTTGTCCCTCCTGGTGTTGGTGGCGGTCGCTCTGCGGGAGAGCTGCCTCGGTGAGTCCCTTTGGGGGCGTCCGAGGCTCCGGCCCCTTTATCTCCCGGTGGGAATCCATCCAGGGAATCTCTCTCTTTCTTTCGCCTCCCCCCAAAGATTATTCCCAGGAAGAGAATCCCGATTCGGTCCTCTCTCTAGTCCGCTCCCCCTCCCCCGCTGGCCGCTCTCAGAAGGGACCCCAAAGCGTGGATGGGACTTGGCTGCCCCTCCCCCCAGGAGAGCCCCTCTGGGAACGGGACAAGGGGGGGCCCTCCAGAGGTCAGTCAAGTCTACCTGGGCGCCCCCGAGCGCAGTTCTGTCCCTCCCCCAAAGTGGAGGTTGTGGGAAAGCGGCGTTTGCGGGGACCGGGTCAGTTCCCAAACTTCCTGGCTGCCTTCGCACAACCCCTCCGCCCGGCTCCTCTTTCCTGCCTTTGGCGGGGCTGGGTGGCTCTTTGTGGCTTCTGGTGCTGGGAGGAGCCGGCTCGGTTCTCGACTCGCTTCCGCGTATTGGCAGACAAGGAGGCTGGAGCACCGGAGCCCTCGGGTTAAGGCTGTCCTGGGAATGCAGCAGAAGAAGAGTCTGGAGAGAAGCCCTCCTTGAATCGTCTTCACAAAGATCCCCCCTGATTGATTGATTGATTGATTGATTGTCACTTTCCACTGGATCCCCACCCCCCACCCCGTCCCAAACCCCAATATCCCCAGAGCTGTTTTCTAAGACAGGCAGGAATTTTTCCACCCAAAATCCTCCTCCTCCCATTTCAGGAGCCCCCAGCAGGGGAGAGTTGCAGAATCAGAAATATTTAAAGTTTACTCTTATTCCTTAGTAACCAGATGGGAGGCCTTGGGGTGTCCCTAGTTGCTCCTCAGAGAAACTCTCAATGCAGCAGCTTTTCCAAAGGCATTTCCCAAACTCTCAGGATCTGAAGGGTCAGAGAGGCTGGGCTGGAGGCAGGAGGAGAGAAGCCCCTCTGGGTGGGGACCCTGCAATGAAGGCCTTGCTTGGACACAGGCCCAAACTGACCAGCCCATCCTGACCCAACCAGTGTTACAGTCACACGTTTTTCCTCCCAGGCAAACTTCAGATCCCTCACTGCTCAGCCCCACCAGGGGAAGAAGCGGGTTCTGGATGACGGAGGGTCTGATCCCCCTTCTTCTGTCGAAGAAAAGCTCTGATCTGTTTGGATGCTGAAATCTCCCCAGAGCAGGAAGTGGATCTGGGGATCCCCCTCCCCATTGTGGGGAGGAGCAGGCAGAAGGAGGCCTTTGCCTTGGGAGACTGGGAAGGACTGGGAGACCGTACTGGAAGGACTGGACTGCATGATAGAAACTGAAATAATGTTATTGTCATGGTTCCGACAGATGAAACTCTTCAAAGAATTTTTATTTGAGTAGCATAGCATGGGCACTAATATAAGCAAAGCCCAAAACTGAATTCCCCTCCCCTGAGACATAGTATCGAAGCACAATTCCCTCCTCCAGTTAACAGTCATAAATCACATTCCCCAATTAGTTTAAAGTGGGCTGGCCAATTCTTATCATCTCTTATTTCAATAACCTTGGTTCTCACACCAGGTCCAGTGTTATTATCTCTAGTTAGACTCTCATGCATATTCCCCCCCCCCCAGCATCATCTAACTCTAAAAGCAAAAGAAGAAAATGGCTGCATCTCCATCTGTTGTCAATACAAAACATTGGATGTTAGGAGTGTTGACAGTTGTATATTTATCTTTGGTTCACCAGAGGGGCTTTAAAGCTGACAGGACCCTCCATAGAGAGGCTCAGTTTGAGGAGAGGACTCCAGCAGAGCCCCCACCCACCCAATACGGGGGTTGGCAGCAGGAACTCCCAAGCAGTTTCAGTGGGGGCAGGAGGTGGGGCCAGGATGGAGAGGCTCCATGGGTTTCTTCTGGGTTAGGGGGATTCTGGGAGTTGAAGTCCAAGTGGCTCAGAAACTCTAATTTAGGCCTTTATGTTGAGAGTCACTGATTGTGTGAAGAGTTAGGTAGCCATGATCAGCCAAGCTTTGTGGAAGGCCTTGCTGGCAGGGGGGAGTGTGCAATTTGGACAGGTAAAGTTTGGGGGACTCGACCTTCCCCTCCTCTCTTACACCCCACCTTCCCTGCCCTCCAGGCCCTCCAAAAAGCTGCTTCTTTCCCTCTCAGTTGCTCCCTCCTTCCACCTCCTGCCTCCCCTTCTATCCTCTCCTCTTTCTTCTCCCCCCCCCCAGCTCTCCTCCTCCTTCTTCTTTCCCTCAGAGCCTCAGATTGGAGCCTCCATAGGATGAGGGTCCTTGACTGGAGCCCCCTAACTCTGCCCCTCTGGGTCCCTTCCAGGTGCCTCCTCACACTCCCTGAAGTATTTCTCCACCGTCATCTCAGAGCCCAGTCAGGGGCTGCCCCACTATGTCACTGTGGGGTACGTGGACAGTCAGGTCTTTGTTCATTATGACAGCAACAGCCGGAGGCTGGAGCCTCAAGTCTCCTGGATGGAGAACGTAGAGAAGGAGGACCCCCAATACTGGGAAAAGAACACCCGTAGAGAACGTGAGAATGAGGAGATGCACAGAGAACTTCTGGAGATTACGAGGACTCGCTACAATCAGAGCGAAGGTGAGTGATGGGTCGGGTGGCTCCTTCTGCCCCATAATCTCCTCCTCGGGAACTAGAGGGGGGAGGAAGGGGGGTCCCTTCAAAGGGAAAGGCTGCATCCCCACATTTAAAAAGGTTTTTAATATGTTTATTCTGTTTTTAAAAAGTCAGTATAAGCTTGTCGTTGCCTCCATAGCTGATGTTTTCTGCCAATTGCAGTTAATAAAAACATTTTTTAAGTTCTCCCTCTATCTCTCTGTATATTGATAGGATGTGGATCTGGATATAAACTGAGTTAAAAGAGACCAAAATCTCCCCTCCCCCATGAAAGTCAGAGGGTCCTGGGCTTGGTGGATCCCCTGCTGTGGGGGAGGGAGGGGATCCCAAGTCTCCCCCCTCCCGGAAAAGCAGGTGGATCCTAAGGAGATCCTGGGGAAGCAGGTCCCTGTTTTTCTGTCTGTTTCCACCCCAGAGAAATGAGGGATCAACTGCAGATCCATCTGGGCCGACTAGATCCCTCTCTTTCACCTCTTTTTGGAGGGATGAGGGGGACCCAAAATGGCAGGAGCTTCTGCTCACCCTCCAGGTGGAAGGAGAGGCCAGGAGGCCAAATGGGGGGACTCTTGGGGGGGGGCACAGGATCACTTCCAGGATCCCCCCAATCTTGAGGGGAAAAAGGACAGAGAAAAAAGAAATCCCCATTTGGGGCCCTTCCTGAGTCTCTCAGAGCACTGATGGCTTCCCATCCTTGGTCCCTCTGGCTGGACTCCTGCACTGCCCTCTTGGTGGGGCTGCCCTGGAGGGGGGAGGCCTTCTTCAGCAGCCCCCCCCCTTCTGCCACCTTTGGGGGAGAAGATTCACCTCCAAGGAACCTGATTTAGGGGAGACATTGGAAGCAAATATCTGTGTCACCAGAGGCTGCTTTGGGCTGAGGTAAACCTTCTCCACAAACATCAGCCATTTTCCCTCCTTTCATCCCAAGGAGGGGCATCCCCCCTTCTTCTGCCCTTTCCTTGCCCATCCCCCCCCCAGGCAGACACCCCAGAGATCTCCCTGTTCTGCCCCTGATCCCCAGGATCCCCCCAGATCCCTCCAGGCCCCCTGCTGGCCTCTCAGGGGAGCAGAGCTGGACCCAGAGGGCTCCCCCTGGTGGAGAAAGGGGGAAGGAGAGCGGCCAGAGTGGAGGGGAGCCTCTTTCCAGGCCAAACAGCCCCAAATGTCCCAACCTTCCCTCCAAGGGAGGCTGCTTCCACCCCCCCATCCTCTGGGTCGCCCCCTCTGGACCTTCCCCACCTCCCTCCCGCCCCTTTTGGAGGTCTGGGGACCACAACGGCCCACGATATTCCAGATGTCGTCCCACCCTTGATTTATGCCAAGGCTTTGTGACATTAGCCTCCGTGTTTTCAGAACCATTTTAATGATCTCTAATATCCTGTTCACCTTATTTTTAAATTTTAAAATATAATTTGTATTGAACCTTTTCAACAAAAGATAAAAACTAATAGAAAGTAACATAAATAAAGGAGATAAAAGAAAGAAATCAAAGAAAAATCAAAAACTATATAAAAAAAGAAAACAAGTTGAAGAAAGCAAAGAAAAAAGACATAAAGAAGTGGCTTCTGATATTCTTCACAGCAGTTACAAATATAAATATATTTTAGCCTCCCTAAAGCAGCCTTTCCTAACCTTTTGACCCTGCAGGAACCCTTGAACTATTTTTCAGGCCTCGGGGAACCCCTGAACATCCAGGCTCAGAGATGGGGCAGAATTGTTTCCTGCGTAGATCTGTAGAGATGCATTAACAGCCTTCTTACACTAAGAATAAAAACTTGCCTTTTCAGTCTGATCCCTGTACTTTCTTTTTGCAGCACAAATATTAAATTAAATGAAGACACACAGATTTCATCTTCAACTGAAGTAAGACGTTTTCTGTCTTAGCTTTTGATGCTTCCGAAATAAGACAGAGCTGGTTCTCAGAAGGTGAAAACTGCAGCCAGATTTTCAGTGCCTTCCTGTGAATGGCAGGAGACTCTTCTTGGACAGAAATCCAGAACCTTTTTTTTTTTTCCCCTGAGCAGATCAGGGAATCTCCTCTGGAGGGCAGGATCAGACTCAGCTCAGGAGGATCTTCCTCTCCCTCCAAAGGGAAGGTCTCAGGCTGAGCAGAAGCTGCAGAGAAAGACAGGTCGAGGGAGGGGAGAAGGGCAGGTAGTGATGGGGACTTTCTTGAATGCTAGGGAGGAAATGGGGGTGTCAGTGCCTGTGTGAACATCCCTGCAGGGAAGACGGTCTGTGTCTATCTTGAGGACTCCCCAAACCATCATCTTGTTCCTATTCCAGGCCTTCACACATGGCAGTGGATGTATGGCTGTGAGCTCCAGGCTGATGGGAGAAAAGGAGGATTATGCAGCATGGCTATGATGGGAGGACCTTCATCACCTTCGACAAGGAGACCCTCACCTGGGTGGCTCCCATCCCCCAGGCCCAGATCACCCAGAGGAATTGGGATGCTAATCTAGCACGAAACCATTACTTTAAGTCCTATCTGGAGGTAATTTGCACTGGGTGGCTGGAGAAGTACGTGTCCTTCGGGAAGGAGACGCTGCTGAGGACAGGTGAGCCTCTGGATGCAGGCTGGACTTTCCTCCTTTGTGGCCGGATTTCTTGTGCACATTCGGCCCCTTTGGGTTCCCGGTCTGCCCTCTGACTGCCCAGGAGGGAATCCTCCCCCTCCCCTCCCAGCCCCTCTCCATGACGCGGGAAGTCCTGATTGGTTCCCCTTGCCAGGCCGCCATTCCATGGACCAGGAAACGCAGCCTCTGCCTGGCGGGTGCCTGGGTGGATCAGGCAGGAGAAGCACTTGGGGGTGTCCTGTTCATTGCCCACAGTGAGGCAACAAGGGCATTTGGGGTTCTTCAATGAAATCCCCATTAGTCGAACGGTAGTCAAGTATGAGGGGCACCCTTAATTTCCCCCCATTAATTCTCCTTCCCCCCACATCCCACAGGGGGCACCCTCCATGCCTTGCACCTGATGGTGCACCTCCCACACCCACCACTAGGGGGCTCCACTTCTACCATTAATAAGACATCCTCAGGGCCCCAATTGGGCAAAAGAATTTCTGTGGATCTTTCTGTTAAATCTCAAACAGGTTCCCTCAGTTCTGACAGTCTCTCCTCAAAACAGCCCCCTCCCCACCTTCAGGAACACCCCCTTACCCCACAGGTTGCCTCACAGTATAAACGTTTCCTATAATTTGTTATTTTCACATCTAGAGAATCTCTCCCCACTGGGCTCCTTGACCCCCCCGCCCCCAGTATTAACTGAGTGAGATCGGGATTCACGGGGAAATTCCCCCACACACACACAATTGCCAGCAGCCCCTCTCTGGGATAATACCTGTTCTCCAAATTATCCAGTCAGAAATTGCAAAAGCCCTGAGCCCCTTTTTGCTTTGATTCTGGTGCTCCTCTTCTTGAAATTGTGGTTGTGTCCCTCGGAAAGAGGCCTGGAGCAGCTTCAGATTCAGGGGTGCAGAAGGAAACCCCAAAAGTAGGGAGAAGCTTCTGTGCTGTTGTTGTCTTGAAAGGGAACTTAAAAGGGCAGCTCCACTTTCCCTCCCCTGAAGGAAACAATCCAAGATCACTCAGAGTTCAAAGCAGCCAGAGAGGAATTTCCTTGGACCCTCAATTTGCTCCTGGAGGCTTTTCAGGCTGAGTCCCTGGGAAGGCCTCAGCATCCGGAGTTCTTGCGGTTGAGCATTTTCCAGATCTGGAGCATTTCCTAAAACTCTGGGAGACACTGCAGGTGTGGAGTGGGAGGTAGTGGGAAATTTTCCTGCCCTTTCAAGTTTCCCACCCACCTTTCAGGCTCTGGAGGGGCTCAGAGTTAATTCCGGGGGTGCCGTTTCTGCAGAGTCCCCAGCGGTGACCATGAGCAGCAGGACAGAGGTGGAGGATGGGATGGAGACGCACGTCTGCTGCCTGGATGGCTTCTACCCCAGGGAGATCGAGGCCTCCTGGACGAGGGACGGGGAGGTTTGGCTGCAGGACACCCTTGGTGGGTCTGTGGCCCCCAACGCGGATGGGACCTTCCACGCCTGGCTCAGTATCCAGATCGATCCCAAAGAGAGGGGCCGCTATCGATGCCACGTGGAGCACGACGGCCTGCAGGAGCCTCTGGCCCTGGCCCTGAAGGGTGAGATGCTGCAGTGAGGGAAAGACTGGGCTCTTTTGCAGGCTGGAGGGCTGTGGGAGAGGAATCTCACCCCCAAATGTGTCCAGATGTGAGCATACCTGATCTTTAGGCCATTGGTTTTTCCAGTGTTTGAGGTTGGTGAAGCTGCAGGGACCAGACCATGGAACTGGCTTCAGGGGATGGAAAGGAAATTCCAGAATCCCATCAAAAGAGCTGGCAGATCCTGATGAAATCCTCTTAGATAACTTAGCCCTTCTTCCCCTGTTTCCTACTTGCAGCAGAGAACTTATGCCGAGTACAGATACATTTTGTTTTTAATTTTAGATTTGTTACAAAAATCAGGAGGTGTTTGGTAATCCCTATTTTGAATACCAAATTGTGTTAAGATTTATGAACTGCAGCTGACTTCATCAAATGGATAAAATGGCTGGATTGACGCATCATTATTTAGCCAAAGGGCTTGTTATGTCCCGAGCCTTTGCAAACGGCTCGGGCGTTTGCAGGCAGTCCCGGGCAGGTGCAAAGCTGCCCGGGACCAGACAGGCTGTCGCCAGCGCCGTGCGCATGCGCGGGTGCTGGCGCGGGAAAAGTAACCCATTTACCCGGGAGTTGCCTATATAAGAGGCTGCGAGGCGTTTGGGCGAGGCTGAAGCCATCTTCCTGTAAGCTGAACGCTGAATAAAAGAAACTGAGAACTCCAGCTGCTTCTCGTGTCTGTTTTCCCGCCAAGGACGCAACACTGGCGACGAGGTGGGATGCCTTGCACTACCTGGAAAGGAAGAAGTGTAAGCTTACCCGAGGAGTCCTGAGCGGCGGAAGAGGAACGGCGTCGACTCGGCAGCTACCCGCCAATCCGGTGCGCATTCGGGGGTAGGCTGGCTGATAGACCCGTCTCCTGAAGATCCGAAGATGGCGAAAATCGGAAGGCTTTCGGAATTCGACGTCTCACATCCAGAGCGGTGGGAGTCCTACGTATCCAGAATGGAGAACTACTTCAAGGCAAACCAAGTGAGGGAAGATAGCTTGAAGGCCGCCACCCTGCTTTGCGTTTGCGGCCAAGACGCCTTCGAAATCGCAGAAAATCTTGTAGCACCTGTTCCAGTAGAGTCTGTAAGCTACGCAGACCTGAAGAAGCTGCTGAAAGAGCACTTCCACCCCAAGGTGTCCGTTATCTCATGGCGCCACACCTTCGAGCAGAGGGATCAACGGTCCGGTGAAACAGCCAAGGAATACATCGCCGCGCTACGGAAGGCCGCCAAGCCCTGCGAGTTCAAGGACCTCGAGGAACGACTGAGGGACCGATTCGTGTGCGGGCTAAGGCATCGAGAGCTACAACAGAGACTTTTTGCCAAGGAAGAATTATCCTTCCAAGACGCCTTAAGGGAAGTCACCGCAGAAGAAGCAGCAGGCGGCGCCATCAAAAACATGCGGCCGATCAGAAACAGTGCAGAGGGTGCGTCCGTGCACCAGGAAGACGTCCGACGAAACTCCGAGGAGGATCCGGACGAGGAAGTCGACCGTCTACACCCCGCGAAGGAAGAGAACCAGAAGGGAAGCTCTTCGGCTCCGCTCAAGTGCATCGGCTGTGGAGGTCGCCACAGGAGAACCGACTGCAAGTTCCGCTCCGCTACCTGCCGGGCATGCGGCAAACAAGGGCATATTGCAGCTGTGTGTCTGAGCCGACGAAAGGCACAACCCCAAGAAGAACGCCTGAAAGGTACCAGATTCCCCAGCCAGAATAGGGTAGGGTTTTGCGCTTCGCGAAGAAGCATCTGTAGAACAGGCACACACAAGCCCATGAAGAAAAAGCTGTCACTCAACGTGAAGCTACAAGGGGTTCCATTATCTATGGAACTAGACACAGGGTCTGCCCTGTCCATCATTTCATTGCATACATTTAGGAAGATTTGTTCCAGTAGTGGGTCTAAGGCCAAGTTAAGGCCTTCTGATATTGTATTAACAGATTTTCAGAACGCAAGAGTGTGTGTTAAGGGGGAGGCCACCCTTAACGTGCAATACAAGAGTTTTGAAGGTCCACTAGACTTATTAGTAGTAGGGGGTGAACGAACGAGTCTCATAGGACTCGATTGGTTTGAGGCCCTGGGGATACACGTCACAGGACTCAACAGCTTACAAACACTCGACCTACAGGAAGTCTGCAAAGAATTTGCAGATGTTTTCAGCCCCCAGCTGGGCACATTCAAAGGACCACCTGTGTCCTTAAAGCTAGACCCCACTGTCACTCCCATTAGGATTAAAGCAAGAAGGGTCCCTTTTGCTTTAAAAAGTAAGATTGACACTGAATTAGACAAACTAATCCAACAGGGAATCCTAGAACCTGTTGATTCCAGCCCGTGGGAGACCCCCATTGTCACGCCTCTAAAGGCAAATGGGGACATTCGCATTTGTGCTGATTACAAATGCACACTCAATAAGGCATTGCAGCAACATGCCTATCCTGTTCCTGTGGTCAGTCACATCCTGGCCTCTCTCAAGGGGGGGCGTGTTTTTGCAAAGCTTGACCTAGCTCAAGCATATCAACAGCTGCCTGTTGATGATGATGCTGCCATAGCTCAGACCATTGTGACCCACAGGGGAGCCTTTAAAGTAAAAAGGCTACAGTTTGGAGTAAATGTCGCTCCTGGGATTTTCCAAAGCGTAATGGAAAACACACTACGAGGTATACCAGGGGTCTGCCCCTACTTTGACGATGTCTTGATTGCAGGAGACTCCACACACATTCTAGCTGAAAGACTTAGGGCTGTCCTGTTAAGATTCAGGGAATCAGGCCTCAAGCTCAGAAAAGACAAATGCAAGATCGGGGTGCCTTCTACTGAATTTCTGGGATTCAAAATTGATGCTGCTGGGATTCATCCTGCTGAATCCAAACTAACTGCTATTTTACAAGCACCCAGGCCAAAGTCTAAGGCCGAACTTCAGGCCTTCCTAGGCCTCCTGAATTTCTACAATTCTTTTCTTCCACATAAAGCTAGCGTAGCTGAGCCTCTTCACAGGCTACTAGACAAACAAGCTGTGTGGCTGTGGTCACAAGCACATGAGGCTTGCTTTAAAGAAGTCAAGGCCTTGCTCACTTCTAACAGTGTTCTTGCACATTTCAACGAGTCTCTTCCTGTGTGCATCGCTTGTGATGCATCCCCCTACGGGGTTGGAGCTGTCCTGAGTCACCTCAGGTCTGATGGAACTCAGGTTCCTATTGCATACTACTCCAGAACACTGTCTTCTGCCGAGCGCAACTACGCTCAGATAGACAGGGAGGCTCTGGCTGTTGTTGCTGGAATTAAAAAATTCCCACGATTTTCTATATGGCAGGCATTTCACGGTCTTCACTGACCATAAGCCTCTGCTGGGACTGTTTACCACACGTAAGCAGACTCCCCACATCATTTCCCTAGAATGCTTAGGTGGTCTATTTTCTTGTCTGCATATGATTTTTCATTACTCCACAAGCCTGGGAAAGAAATGGGCCATGCTGATGGCCTCAGTAGGTTGCCTCTGCCAGTAGTAGAAGCTGACCCCGCGCCAGCTGTCAACATTCTATCAATCCAAGCCTTGCCCGAGCTCCCTCTTAGTGCCAGGGATGTTACCGCTGAAACAGGTACAGATCACACACTTTCACGTGTCCGCTCCTGGGTCCTGTCCGGGTGGCCTGAGCACTGCCCTAGTCCTGAGTTTCAGAGTTTCTGGTCCAAAAGAAACGAACTGTCCCTTTCTCAGGGTTGTCTGCTTTGGGGAAACAGAGTTGTCATTCCCACCTCAATGAGGACTAGGGTCTTAGAATCCCTCCACGAGGGTCATCCTGGCATTGTCCGTATGAAGGCTCTTGCACGAAGCCACTTGTGGTGGCCTGCTTTAGATAAAGATATTGAGGCTAAGGTGCACGCATGCCACCTCTGCCAACGATCTCGCCCAGAGATGCCCCAAGCTCCTGTGCATAGATGGGAGGAAACACAGTCCCCATGGTCTAGGGTGCACATTGACTACGCTGGGCCCTTTCAGGGCCAGTTCTTCTTGGTCCTTGTTGACAGCCATTCAAAATGGCTTGAGGTTGTGCCTGTCTCATCCACCACCACTGCAAAGACTATTCAGGTACTGAGGGGGATTTTTGCTGCACACGGGCTGCCAGATGTCATCGTGTCCGACAACGGCCCTCAATTCACCTCCTCCGAATTCCAAGCTTTCTTACAGGCAAACCTGATTCGTCATGCCACGTCTGCGCCTTTTCACCCGTCCACCAACGGTATGGCTGAACGCATGGTGCGCATCGCAAAGGACGCCTTGAAGAGACTCACCTACGGGGACTGGCATCACAGGTTGGCTGACTTTCTCCTTTCTTATCGCACCACACCGTCCACTTCTACAGGGAGAAGTCCAGCTGAACTTCGTTGGGGGCGCCAACTTACTACTAGACTTGACCGGTTGCATCCGGACAGACTGCCTTCATCTACCTCACATCCTAGGGCACCTAGACAACTACTTGTGGGTGCCCCGGTTTGGGCTCGCAATTACGGGCCTGGTCATACATGGGTCCCCGCTTCTGTGTCCAGGATCACAGGTCCTCTCTCCTACGAGGTTGCCCTGGACAACGGTCGTGTCCTACGTCGGCACATCGACCAACTTCGCTCTAGGCGAGACTTTTCTGCTGAGACTCCTGGGTCTTTTCCAGGGGGGGAGGGGGACCCTTTGGAGCAAAGGGAAGGGCAAGAGCTACTGCCCATCTCCACTGAGGGAGCCACAAACGGCCCATCCCAGGGTTCCGCGAGAGCTCCGAACAAGAATTCCATGAGCTTACCTAACTACCAGGCATCCACGCCTACTCCAGCCAGGGAGTCACCCCGGGGGCATACTCACGTTCCACACACGTCACACAGCACTCCAGTCACGGAGGATACCCGGGGGCATCCCAACAAATCATTCCCCGCAAGAGAGCTGGCACACAATCCCCAAAGTTGGCCTGACCTTACCCCAAATCCTACAGGGGGTCAAACATACACAGAGCTAGTCGAGGAACCAAGTCCCGACTACAACAACCCTAGCACAAATCAGGGAACACCTGAGTTTTGGGAAAGTACAGAAACCCACACGAGCCCGAGCACAGAATGGGGTTCAGGGAATGGACAGCCTCCTGACAGGTCTTGGACTGACCTAGGAGGTTCTACAGAGACGCCCAGCAGTGGCTATCACTTCAAGGGGCCTGAGGGTCTACAGCTAGGTAGGTCAACCAGGTCACAAAGCAACAGAAGCCCTGGCCTGACGAGCCCGGTGGGCAAGCAAGCAGGCCAGGCATCGGGGCACAGTCCTTGGAAGACACCAGGGCACAATAGAGAGAACAGGCTCACGCCTCCCTCCAGTCAGGGGACTTATGCCAGTAACCCACAGCTAAGAAGGTCACAGAGAGCAAAGAAATCTCCTAAGTACCTAGAAGACTACATAACATTGCTGGCAAGGCAAAGGCCAGTAAACAGTGGGAGCACTGGGGAGCAAAATGTCATATAAAATAAATGTTGTATGTTGGTAGTAGTTTTAGCCCGGGGGAAAGGGGTGTTATGTCCCGAGCCTTTGCAAACGGCTCGGGCGTTTGCAGGCAGTCCCGGGCAGGTGCAAAGCTGCCCGGGACCAGACAGGCTGTCGCCAGCGCCGTGCGCATGCGCGGGTGCTGGCGCGGGAAAAGTAACCCATTTACCCGGGAGTTGCCTATATAAGAGGCTGCGAGGCGTTTGGGCGAGGCTGAAGCCATCTTCCTGTAAGCTGAACGCTGAATAAAAGAAACTGAGAACTCCAGCTGCTTCTCGTGTCTGTTTTCCCGCCAAGGACGCAACAGGGCTGGTGATCTCATTTTTTTCCCCCCTTAGAAACTACCACATCCTTCTCCCTTTACAGTGAGATGTCCTTCACTTAGGAAACAAAAATGAAAGATTCAAGTCTTGGGTGGAGAATACCTGGCTTGATAAAAACATTTTGTAATAGGTGTCAATAGGAGACCAGATATGCATTATGGCCATGTAATTCCTTAATTCGGGTTTAGTTGAATATAGTTTTATTTTAATATAGTTTTAGTACAGATTGAAGATACCTAGGATTTAATATATGTTTATATTAACTTTGTATACATGTATGTGTGTGTGTTTGTGTGTGTGTGTAAAATGTTGAAGGTAATTTTCTCCCTGTGTTCTGCCCTGATCCTCAAGCAGAACGTCCAATTCTGGACAAGCCCCATTAATACAGATTCAGAGTAATTGAAAAAAAAAACTCCATTTGAGGTTGATCTGGGAGAGGAAATGGAATCTATCTATGATGGACATGAATAGGAGAAGGATTAGCCTGTTTAGTCTTGAGGAAAGAGCGATGGAGGTTGAGGGGCGTTATGCGATAGGCCTTCCCTGGAGTCTTCCTCCTAATCCCGGTTTGTGTGTGCCACAAGAGGATTCCCACATCCTGGGTTGCTTTCTTGGGAAGTTGAAAGCTCCTTTTGCAAAGGCTGAAACAATTTCTATCCTGGCCAGATGACTGAGGGTGTTTCAAAGAAGGATTAGTTCCTGTCTTCTCCTCTAGGGGGACAGACCAATCCTACAAGAGATAAAGAAAATGGAACTCTATTCTTAAAACACAGATAGGTGATATGAATCCTTCGATTTTCTAATAATAAAATGCAAATGTTTAAGTTTAAAAATAGCATAGGTAATTGCCTGATTCCACCCACGACATATTGGGGCAAACTATAAAAAGAACAACAGTGAAAACATTTTTAATGTTTCCCAAGTTTTGTTCACATTACTAAGTTGTGGAGGTCTTTATTTCTATAAGCTGCCAAGAGTCACAAGCTGGTAAAGTGCTTTTGAGCTGAACAGGTAAAGATGAATGTCAGCTGCCTTCATGCTGGGCTGGAGTGAGACAAAGGAAGCATCACGAGGACACCTCCTCTAAACAATAGTGGTCAAGGTGTCTTCATGCTTCCCTTAGAGTGGGAATGTCAAACTCGTGACTTGACGTCGTGTGACGTATCGAGACTTTTTCCCCATTTCCGGCAATGGGGTGGGCACAGTTTCGGCGTGACACGTCCGGTCCACGGGCAGGCAGTTTGACATGCTTGCCTTAGAGGGACATGAATAGGAACTCCTTGGACTTTTCAATTTGAAGAATCCCGATCCTTTGGCTGCATTAAGTCTCTCCCCCAATTGGGATGATTGATTGGGGTTCTCCTCCTTCAATTATCTGCCCTTTCTCCCAATTCAGTTCCAGAATCCAACCTGGGGCTCATCGTCGGCTGCATTGTGACCAGTCTTGTCCTGGCGTGTGTGATTGTTGGGACTTTGACATTCTTAAGTAAGTATCCTTGCTTACAGTAACTTGGGGAGATTCCTCCCGAGTCTCCCCCTTTGGGGAGCTTTTCCTGGGCTCCCTTCTGTCTTGTTTTCCCAGTCCTCTTCCTCTTGTCGGGACTCCAGTCTTGACATGGCTGAGTCTGAGGTTGGGACAGCCCCGTCTTCTTCTGAGCTGGGAAGAGGCACCACCCTTTCAAAAACTTTGGTTGAAGAGCAGCAGAGAAGGATTTCTATGAAAACCTTCCTCCCCTCCCGGCTGCTGATGCTGCTTCCCCAAATTCCCTTCTCAGAGGCAGCAGGTCTCTCTTGGGGCATATCAGGAGATACATTTGCATTTTGAAGATCTTTCTGCCTTTGTTGAGGGGTCAAAGGGACTGTGAAATATCTCCTGGGGTTCTTCCTCCTACAGAGGGAGAGATTGGATGATCTCTGGTGGGTTCTTTGGAGCGTTCACTGATTTTTTTTTCCTTGCAGAGAGACGTCAAGGTGACTACAGAGCAGCACCAAGTGAGTGAATTGTCCTCTTTCCGTGTAATCTCCAACTTAGAGCGGGGACCAGAGGCGCCGTCACTTGAGGTGTGGGTGTGGGTGTATTTAAGCACAAAGGAAACTCATGAAGCTGCAGAGTTGTGCTCTTTCCTCCCAAGAACTAGACTGGGGAAGGAGGGCTCCATTTCATGACAGCCAGCTTGTTCTCGGGAGTGAAGACCCCAAAGGGAAACATCTGGAACCCTCAAGAAGGGGAGAAGACCCACCTGGGTGGAAGATTTCCTCTGACTTGAGAATCTGCTCTGTTTTCCAACTAGGAGGAACTTAGCAAAATTCACTTTCCGTGCCCTGGTTGGCTCCCGCGGAGGAGAAGGGAAACTCTCCCTGTTGGATCTCCGGGCGCCTTCATTCAGGCAGGGGAGGCAGCCCAGAGTCTCCGTGGTGGAGCCTGGCCTCCTTTGGAGGAAAGAACCCTCCATTCCTTGGTAGGAAACTACTGGCAATGCCGTGATCCCCAGTGGTTAGAGACTCTTCTGGTGGTAGAGCTGAAGCCTGGCTGAATCTGGAAGGAGGGGTTTCCCCTCTCAGAGACGTGCCCAGCAGGGTTTAGGGTTTGGCACCAGCCAATAGCCCAAAAGAAGGGCAGGCGGGGTGGCA